>NC_137894.1:103173520-103448404 GCF_963455335.1 Martes martes | reverse complement strand
AACATGAGATTAGAAAAGTGGAGAAAATTTTGAAGGCTTCTTCCTGCCACATTCTGTGGATCCCTAAACACTGTCATTTAGGATTTCAGTGTTAAAACAAGAAAGAAATTCTCAAATCTTCCATTTTTTGTTCTTTGAATCAATGGAACTTTTTATCAGGAAGCAAAGCATTAATGGCCAGAAACAACATCCCTATTTTTACATATTTATATATGTACAGAAGAGAAGGGAGTACTTTCCAATTCATTATAGATGTAAAAGATGTAAAAGATGCCCTTACTTAAGGGCAATAAATGCCTGAAGGACAATTTTCCTTAATCAGTTCATTGATTTTCCAACTTTAATTAATACAATTTTAAAACCTGTTCAGTGGAGCAGTACAATCTCCTTTGTATTTTTGGTTGGCATCTGTTGTCCTCATTCTGGGATTCATTTGTAGAAGTAACATGTTCATGCTCTGAGGTCCTGGAAGGAAATCCTGTCTCTGAGTGGCTCTGTGAAACTCAACCTGTGAAGTTGTCTTCTAATACTATTGTCTCCTCAAACCTCAAAAAAATTGTCCTGGAAGATTTTGGAATAGTTTCTGACCCATTTATGCACTTCGTTACATAACGGTGGGTTGTTAAATGAATTAAAAGCAAAACCCAAAACCTTCTCTGGGACTTGTGCAAAAGCATCAGGAACTTCTTAAAAATATGCCCGTTCTTCAAAATAGCAATTGCACTTCTGTGAATTCATCCTAAGGAAGGAAATAATCATCCAAATGCCTGTTACCAGGGTATGAGCTAAATAAACTGTGGTGCCTTCTTCCACTGGAACCATGGCAGGGGAAAGTAATAAGAGAAAATAGCAAGCACTTACATAATGTTAACGAGGTGCCAGGTGCTGTTCTAAGTAGTCTGTTTATATTAATTCAAATAATTCTTTTCATTCCTGTGAGGTTAATGTTATTATCATCACCCCCATTTTACATGTAAAGAACCGAGGCACGGAGAACTTAAGGACCTTGCAAAGGTCACATAGCAAGTAAATAGTGAAACCTGGGTTTGGACCTAACCAGGGTGGCTAAAAGCTCACGTCTCAACCACTGATATATGTTGCTTTATATAGATAAAGTAGATTACAAAATCTGTATCTGTATGGCATGATTCTACATTTTTAAGTGTGTGTTTATATATATATATATAAACACACATATACACATACACATATATGTGTGTGTGTGTATGTACATATGAGAGTATAACAAAAGAAATTGAAAAATACATATCAAACTGTTAACTTTCTCTGAGCAATGGATTTTTTTTCAGTGTTGTTTTTGCTTATAGAAATTTTCTAAATGTTCTATAATGACCATATTCAGGACATTGCAGAAACCTTAACAAAGTTTTAAAAAAGTTAAATCATGCTAAGTATATTATTTGAACATAAATGAATTAAACTTGAAATTAATAACAGAAATGTATTTGAAAATTCCTAAATATTTGGAATCAACACACTTCTAAATGGTAGATGGGTCAAAGAGAAAGTCACAGGGGACTTACTGAAATATTGAATTAAATGGAAGTAAAAACAATGTAAAAAACTTGTGGGATGGGGGTGCCTGTGTGGCTCAGTCCTTTAAGCATCTGACTTTGACTAAGGTCATGATCCCAGGATCCTGGGATTGGATCAGAGCCCCGTGTGGGCCTCCTTGCTCACTGGGGAGTCTGGGTCTCCCTCTGCCCCTCCCCGCCATTCATGCTTTCTCTGTTTCTCTCACATGTGCATGTGCTTTCTCTCTCAAATAGATAAAGTCTTTTTAAAAATCATGGGATGAATCTATAGCCACACTTAGAGGGGAATTTATGCTATTACTTATATTAGAAAATAATAAAGGTCTCAAATCAATGATCTAAATTTCCACCTTAAGAAACCTAAAAAAAAAGACAGAGAGAAAATTAAACCCAAAGCAAATATTAAAAGACAATAATAGGGGCACCTGGGTGGCTCAGTGGGTTAAAGCCTCTGCCTTCGGCTCGGGTCATGATCTCAGGGTCCTGGGATCGAGCCCCGCATTGGGCTCTCCGCTCAGCAAGGACCCTGCTTCCCCCCTCTCTCTGACTGCCTCTCTGCCTGCTTGTGATCTCTGTCTGTCAAATAAATAAATAAAATCTTTAAAAAAAAGACAATAATAAAAATAAGAAATGAAATTGAAAACAGTAAAACAGTAGAGAAAATCAGTGAAACCCAAGATTGGTTCTCTGAAAACATCAATAAAACTGATAGACCTCTGGCCAGATTGACCAAGAAAAAAGAAGACATGGGTTTTCAATATCAGCAATGGAAAAAGAAACATTGTTCTAGATCCTTGAGACATTAAACAAATAATAAGAGAATATCACAAACTTGTTTATGTCCACAAACTTGATTCGAGAAATGGACAAATTCCTTGGAAAGACATAAACCATCAGAGCTCACAGAGGAAGAAGTAGAAAATGTGAATTGTTTTATATATATTTATTAAAGGAATTGAATTCATAGTTGAAAACTTTCTAGGCCCAGATGGCTTTATTTGTGAATTCTACCAATTATTTAAGGAATAAATAATACCAGTTCTACATACTTTTTTCCAGAAAATAAAAGAGGAAGGAATACTTTCCAATTCATTCTGTTAAGCTGGCATTATTCTGACATTAAAAGAAAACTTACAAACCAACATCATTTGTCATTATGGAAATATAAATTAAAATGACATTGAGATGCCACTATATACCTATTTACAATAGCTAAAATAAGAAGAAAAAAAACACCCACACATAATAATACCAATTGCTGATGAGGATGTGGAGCAACTGGAATTCTCATATGTTGCTGATAAGAATACAAAATGATGCAGTTTGAAAATAGTTTGTCAGCTGTCTCACCTCTCTGAATTTACCTAAGAAATGTGAAAACTTATGTTCACTCCAAATCTTGTACGTGAATGTTTATGGCAGCTTTATTCAGAATTGGAAAAAAACTGGAAACATCCCAGGTCCTTTAACTGGTAAATGGAAAAACAAATGGTAGTACATTTTACAGTGAAACTCTACTTAGCAATAAAAATAAATGAACTACTAACTCATGCAACAACATGCATGAGTTTCATATGCTTTATGCTAAATGAAAGAAGCAGATTCAAATGGCTAAATACTATATGAGTTCATTTTTATGACTTTTGAGAAAGATAAAAAATTATAGGGACAGAAAGCAAATCAGTGGTTTCCAGGAGCTGAGAGTCAGAGGTGGGGTTTACTACAAAATGGGCACAAAAAATTTTAGAGGGTTATGAAATTGCTCTATATTTTTATTGTGTCAGACTGGTATTGAGTTTTATTCTTTAACCTTGTAGCCAGAAACTTTGCTGAATTCTCATTAATTTTAATTGTTTGTAGATTCTTTGGGATAGTCTATGACACTCACAAATAAGGACATTTTGTTTTTTCCTTTCCAATTCTTCTTCTTCTCATTAATTTTCCTTATCTTATTTCTTTAAATGGGATTAACAGTATAGTTTTAAAGAGTAAGCATGATAGACACCATCCTTCATTCCTGACTTTAATGGAAATATTTTGAAAGTTTCACGATTAAGCTGGTAATTGGTAGTTTTCCATATATACCCTTATAGATTTAAGGAAGTTCCTTTTGTTTCTTGTTGGCTAAGAATTTTCAAAAATTTTACAAATGAGCAGTTAATTTTAATGAATAATTTTGTGTCTATTGAGATCATTGTTATTACATATAATAAGTATATATTAAATCCTTTGATTAAAGTTTCTAGATAAATTTAAAACTCTTGCATGCATGTTTTAAAATAATAATTGGGTGGAAAAAAATAAAGTGATAATTGGGTGAGATAAAGAGGAAAGAACCAAAGCAAATCACTACAGGAAATCATCAAATGAGAAAGGAAGATAGCTAGAGAGGAAGAGAGGGACAAAATACCTGCAAAACAGAAAACAATAAAGTGGTAATAGGTAAGTCTTCACCTATCAATAATTACTTTAAATGTAAATGGGTTAAAGTCCCCAATCAAAAGGCATAAAATGGCCGAACAGATAAGTAAACAAGGTTCAGTGATATATTGTCTATAAATGACTTATTTTAAATTTATTTTAAATTTTCACACACAGACTGAAAGTGAAGGGATAGAAAAAGATACTCCATGAAAATGAGAACCAGAAGAAACCAAGGGTGGCTATACTTATATCAGATAAAATAGACTTTAAGTAAAAAAAAAAAAAAAGTCATTATATAATGATAAAAGAGTCAATTCAACAGAGAGATACAAGAATTACAAATAGATACATACCAAATATCAGAATACATAAATACATAAAATAAATAACTGAAAGATCTGAAGGAAGAAATAGATAACAGTACAATAATGGTAGGAGACTTTAGTTCAGTACCCCACTTTTAATAATGGCTAGACCATCCGCACAGAAAATCAATGAAGAAACATCAGATCTGAACAACCCTATAGAATAAATGGGCCTAACAGACATATACAGAACTTTGAACCCAACAGGAAAATATACATTCTTCTTAAGTGTACATGAGACATTCTCTGAGATAGACCACATATTAGTTCACAAAACAAATGTTAACAAATTTAATAAGACAGAAACAATTCCAAGTATCTTTTCTGACAACAATGGAATCAAACTAGAAATCAATAGCAGTGAGAAAATGGGAAAATTCACAAATATGTAGGAACTGAACAGCACACTCTTGAACCACCATTGAATGAAAGAGGAAATCAAAAAGGAATTTAAAAACTTTTTCAAAACAAATGGAAACAAAAATAGGTCATACCAAAACTTATGGGATGCAGCAAAAGAGGAAAGTTTGTAGCAATAAATGTCTACATTAAAAAATAAGAAATATCTTTAAAAAATAGAAAAGATCTGAAATGTATTTTACACCTCAAGGAATGAGAAAAATAAAACAAACTAAGCCCAAAATTAGCAGAAGGAGGGAAATAATAAAAATTAGAGCAGAAGTAAACTGAATCAAAATTTGGGGTGCCTGGGTGGCTCAATCAGTTAAGTGCCCAACTCTTGATTTTTGCTCAGCTCATGATCTCAGAATTGTGGGATGGAGCCCTGTGTCAGGTTCCATGCTAGGCATGAAGTCTGCTTGGGATTCTTCTCTCCCTCTCCCTCTGGACCTCCCCACCTTCAGAAAAACGAAAAGAAAACAAAGAGTTGGATTTTTTACAAAGATAAACAAAATCAACAAATGCTTCACCAGAATAAGAAAAAAATTGAGAAGACTCAAATAAATAAAACCAGAAATGAAAGAAGAGACGTTACAATGAATTTTTACTTTTAAAAGTAAAAAAAAAATATATACAAGACTATTATGGACTATTATGTGCAAACAAATTATGTGTCAACAATTTGGATAACCTACAAGAAATACATAAATTCCTAGGAACACACAACTTAACACATGGAATCAAGAAGAAATAGAAAGTCTGAATAGACTTAATAATGAACAAAGATAAACCAGTAATCAAAAACCTATCAACAAAGAAAGCCCAGGACCAGATGGCTTCATGGGTGAATTCTACCAAATATTTAAAGAATAATACAAATTCTTAGACTCTTTCAAAAAATATAAGAAAGAACACTTTCAAACTTATTTCATGAGGCCAGCATCACCTTGATACCAAAGTTAGACAAAGACATCACAAGAAAAGAAAACTATAGTTCAATATCCCTAATATACTAGTAAACTTAATTCAACAGCACTATAGTTAACAATACCATACTGTATACTGAAAGCTGCTAAGAAGGTGTCTACAATGTTCTCACCACACAAAACAAGGTAATTGTGTGAAGCAATGGATATGTTAATTAGCTTGATTTTAGTGATCATTTCACAATGTATACATTTATCAAAATATCAGGTTGTACACTTTAAATATATACAGTTTTGATTCATCAATTATACTTCAATAAAGCTGGAAAAAGTAAAGAAAGTGCTAATGGGATATACTTTTCTCACATTCTTGATTAGTTTACAGAAATTATCCTTGATTGGGGCACCTGGGTGACTCAGTTAGATAAGCATCTGCCTTCAGCTCAGATCTCTAGGGGAGAATGACGGGATATTAAAAAAAAAGTTATTCTTGATTAGTTGCGTAAGTCTCATAAAATATGTTAGGTATCTTCCCCTTTATTCTAGTTTCCTAAACAACTTGTATAAGAAACATATTATCTATTTTAGAGATTCATTTATTTATTTGAGAGAGAGAGAGAGAGAGAGAGAGCTCATTAGCAGGGGGAGGGTCAGAGGAAGAGGGAGAGAATTTCTCAAGTAGAGTCCCCACTGAGCGCAGAATCAAGTGGTTGGGGCTTGATCCCAGGACTGAAGGATCCTTTTATTTATTTATTTATTTATTTGAGAGAGAGAGAGTTCCTACACTTGCACCTGAGGGGGTGGGGCAAAAGGAGAGGGAGAGAGAATCCTAAGCAGACTCCACACTCAGTACAGAGCCCATGCCAGGCTTGATCTCATGACTCTGAGATCATGACCTGAATGGAATGAATTAGGAGCCAGATGGTTAACTGAGCCAATTTTGAAGGTTTGGCAAAACTCGCCAATAAAGTTGTTAAGGTCTTATATTTTTTGTAAATACAGAAGTACTTAGAGAGGTCTTTTGACTACCAATTTAGTTTATTTGATAAAATTCAATATCCACTCATGATTTTATTTTTAAAAAAATTTTTAAAGATTTTAAAAAATTTATTAGAGAGAGCACAAGCAGGGGGAACAGCACGCAGAGGGAGAGGGAGAAGCAGACTCCCTGTTGAGCAGAGAGCCTGATGTGGGGCTTGATTCCAGGACCCTGGGATGACCTGAGCCGAAGGCAGACGCTTAACTGATTGAGCCACCCAGGTGCCCCTCCATTCATGATTTTAAAACAAAACAAACAAACAAAAACCCTACTTATCAAAATAGGAAAAAAAGTTTTATAATCTGTTAAGTATTGTACATAAAAAACCTACAACAGATATCATGAAATAATAAAATGTTTAAAGGTTTCTCTCTACCCTGATAATTGAGAACCCGAAAGGATGTCTCTATTACCACTTCTATCCAGCTTCTTACTGGAGGTCCTGGTCAGTGCAATGAGAAAAGAAAAAGCAATAAAGATATACAGATTGAAAAGGAAGGAATAAAATCCTTATTATGATTTCCACATGATAAATTAACATGGAGGTTTATCACTGCCACCATATTACAAATACACAATTAGGTAATTGCAATTCTATGTTAGCAATAACCAGAAAATTAAAAAACCCACCCACAATAGTTTAAAAAATTAAATATCTAAGAATAAATGTATCAAATTATATGCAAGACTTCTCTATAGAAAACTATAAAATATGGTTGAGTGAAATATAGAAATTAAATGAGACTTTAATAAATAAAAAGATATACTATGTTTATAGATTGGAAAACTCCTAGCATAAAGATGTCAGCTTTTCCCAAAATGATTGATAGATTCTATGTAATTCTTATCAAACTTCCAACATTATTTTTAATAGTTCCAAGTGAGAAAAAAATATTATTAACACTAAAATGGATAATTGCTTTGGTAAATTCATATAATGGACTACTGTGATGAAAATGAATACACTACAGCTTTACGAAATGTATGACTCTCACAAACATTACACAGAATGAAAGAAGCAAGGAACACAAAAACGTTATATTATCACATTTCTATAAAGTTCAAAAAACAATGAGGCAAAGCTAAACAATAGAATTTAGAGATGGACACTTAGGCAGCCAAACTATGCAGAAAACCAAGAATGTGGTTCTGTCTAGAGGAAGAACATAAGCCTTAGGAGAGGATGTGAAGAGGCTGCTCTGGCACCCCCTGTGTTCTATTTCTTGACCTGGGAAGTGATTATATGGTATTTACTTTGTATTGCATTATTGAGTTTTGCATCCTTAGTTTGTTGTGCTTTTCTAAATCTGTGTTACAGTCTACAATTTTAAAAAAGTTTTTAAAAATGAAGCAATTGTACTGGATGAAATTCTTTAATTTCTGGAGTTTAACTCTGGATCAAAGTATTATAAATACATCAGATTTAAAGATGTTGGGAAAAGACTTTTATCTGGTCGATGCTCAGATCCTGATTGGGATCCTAACCAACTCTCCAGAGCAGGCATAGAGCCTTCTTATATTGAGAAAAAAATGTTTCGGAACAAACAATACTGTATTGTTGAAAAACACTTCCTTACCTAAATCTGGTCTAAATGCCCAACTCATTGGGTAACTTCAGCTCTTTGCAGAGAAGTAGTATACGTATTTTTAAATAGAATTGAATTAAAAAAAAAAAAAGCACTGTGGAATTGCCTCCCTTTATTATTTTCTCTGATTGATCTGCTCTTTAAGAATCAAAACCAGCAGGGCACCTGGGTGGCTCAGTCCGCTGAGCATCTGCCTTACTTTTGGCTTGAGTCCTGGGATTGAGCCCTTCATTGGTCTAAGCTTTTCTGTCTCCCTCTGCCTCTCCCTCAGTTGTGTTTTCTCTGTCGCTCACTCTTTCTCTCTCTTAAATAAATAAATAAATAAATAAATAAATAAATAAAATCTTTAGGGGGGGAAAAACTAGTTCCCACACTGATTGCTAAAAAAAAATTTTAAATTAATAAAATAGCCTTTGGCATAAGGGGACATATAGTATATTTTCTTATTTTTGTCATGTTTGGAGTACTCCAATAGGTAGTTACCAAAAACTGTGTGCGTAGGTGATGGGTCTTCCTGGAAGCATTTATCTCAGTGGAGACCTGTCTGCATTTCCCAGGACTTCCTAGAACACTGGCTCCACCTGGAGGTGGAGATATGCACACAGATAATATGGAAAAAGCAACTGCTGTCTACAACAGGCCAGTTACTCAGCCTTTCGGGTTATAAGTGAAGGTTTTACAGTTAGATTGTGTCTCCTTGCAGGTGTTCAGGTATGAACAAAGAGAAACTGTGATCCTTCTGTACAGGAAGAGTCCAGGGAATGTCTTAAATAGGAAGTGAATGTAATTGAACACCTAAGAGCAGGGAAATTGGTCAGAGTAAATGGAAGACCAAAATGGATTATTGACCGACAGACCCTATTTTCCAAACATAAGTGAGAAGCTGTCTCGAAATCTTTTTTGGAAGGCAAAGTGGTTATAAATTAAAAATCAGTAAGCAACCAAATATAAGCAATTAATATATGAGAATTTTAAAGTGGTTCTACCATCCATATGTAGCACAAATCTACAATTTGATGTTGAGTCTAAATGGCTAGATGGCACTTTCTTAGTGAAAATAAATGGATTTACTCTGTATGAGCTTCCCCTTAGGAATCCTTCTATGTTGGAACTTTCTTGTCTTAGGGGCTTTCATTAGCAATAAGAAAACCTGTTGGACACAATATAGAGAATTCCAGTTGGACCTTTTCTGGAAATTGATAAGGAAATGGACAAAATCTGGACTTTTCTACTATAGAATATCCTTTTTTCCAACCATCTTCTTTTTGTTGGAAAAAATTTTTTATTTTTTCCAGCTTTATTGAGATATAATTGACATGTAATACTGTAATTGTATAAGGTACACACATGGTGATTTGATACATGTATATATTGCAAAATAATTATCACAATAAGGTTCATTAACACATCCATTGCCTCACATAGTTACATTTTGTGTGTGAGGAGAACATTTAAAATCACCTCTCTTAGCAACTTTCATGCTGTATGTTAGATCCCCAGAACTTACTCATCTTGCATAAATGAAATTTTATTCATTTTGACCAATATCTGCCCACTTCTCCCACCCCCCAATCCCTGGAAACTGTGATTTTACTCTGTGCCTCTATAGTTCAACTATTTTAGATTCTACATATAAGTGAGATCACATTGGATTTGTGTTTCTGTGTCTGTCTCAGGGAAATTTAAAAATTCACACAAATGCCTACAATTGATATTACTTTTACATAGCCAACATCAGCTCCCGTTTCTTTGTTGATTATTGATATTCCAGTATTATAGCATGTCAATAGCATGTGCCCCATACCAGTTCTGGATCTGACTCTATGGCATTCATAAGATCCTTTACTATCGTTGAACTCCCAACCTGGCTGTGGACTGCAGTTCTCTTTGACCTTCAACAAATAAAAAAAAAGTCAGGTATTGGTCCAACATATTTAAAGTATATGATCGGCTACCTTTAGCATTTAGTCTTTTTGCTTTCTGTTCAGTATGCTGCCCAAAAGCTGTTGTGGCAGAAACTGAATATGAGGTTTCATCTCTTTATTCTCCTCCTCCTTTGCTTTATTCTTTTGTTCTTCTTTTAAAATCCAGCATTTATTGATTGCTTACTATAAGCCAGACTTTGTGCTGTGCCCTTATTTACATCAATAAATAAGATGTCATTGCTCTTTTGTGGGTCGCTGTCTAGAGGACAAGGAAGACATGAAAACAAATAAAAATCCAAAAATGTGTTAAGTTGACTTCACTTTCTCATTTCCTATTCTCTCCTCAATCTGTCCTGGTTGGATTTCTGTCCCTACATCACTCTTGATACTACTCTTTTTGTTTATTTATGATCTGCCTTTCCCCACTAGAATATTAGTTACATGAGAACTAGAGACCTTACCTTTCTTATTTGCTACTGTGGCCCTAGCATCTAACATAGTAAGTGCTCAATAGTTATTACCCAAGGACCAACTTAACAATGAGGGTTTGTACAGTGTTAGGGCTGACGACAGGAAGGAGCAACTAACTCATTCCAAAAGACGCTGGCTTGGCCAGGTTTTAACATCTGATTTTAAATCAAACTTAAAAGTTGAGGTAGAAAGGAAGTTTAGGACTATAGAGAGGGAGGTCTAAAGGATACTCTAGAAGAGGGAGTATACAAAGATCTATAAGTGAAGGAGAACTTGGCTTGTTTGAGAAGTAAATGAAATCACCCAGTATGGGCAGGGATGAGCAGTTAGAATGTGAAGAAATGTGAGACATCCCTCTAAAGCATTGAAAGGTCTTATGTGATGGAATAATATATACAACTTTTATTTTCAAAAGATACCTCTGGAAATGTTGTGGAAATATCTTAGGGGATGGGGACGGGGAAGTGAGACCAGGCACAGGGAGTTTTGTTGTTGTTATTGTTGTTATATTCCTAAATGTATTTGAGGTGGCTTAGCATTCCATTAGAAGACACTTGCAGTTATCCAGGGCAGTAGTGATCTAGACCTGAAGTAAGCTAGTGGCACTGGCCTAAAGAATGATGTGATGGACTCCAGAAAAAATCAGGAAGTAGAACTGGCTGGGTGGGGAAGTGAATTGGGGGATGAAAGAGAAAGAGAGAGAGAGAGTGATAGCAAGCAGATGATCATGATATGGAGGCTTCTAATTTGATTGGAGGATGATGATGTTAATTGGCGTCAAAAATTTAGAAGTGTGAAGAATTTAGAGAGGAAATTAGTTCATCTTGAAGCATGGTGAATTCGAAACACTTAGAAGATATTCAGATGAAGAAAGAGGAGACACAGAAAAACAATGGTTATCTTATGCTGTGTTTTCATTTACTATCTTTATGAGGATATTCTTTATTGTAGTTGACTAACAAATAATGTGTGTAGTAACATAGGTATTATCTCAGCAGACTTCCCTATGTTTGGTTACTTTCCCTGGTACTAAACATCATATTGTCACGCACTATTTTAACCAGATTTTTCTGGTTGTCTCTTAGATTAAAAATTGAATAAAATTAAATTAACTTATAATGGTAAATAGTGAAGAATCCTTTGTTATAACTTATCATCCTGCTTGAATTTTCAAGCATTTGTTACTTGAGGACCTCAACAAGATCAATGAATGACAATTACCCAGGAGGAAGAACAGGGATAACAAGATTGCAGGTACATAGCCGACCATTGGTTACAACTAGATGGGATCTTCCTCACCTTCACAACTAAATATGCTTGCTCAGCTTATGGGGTGGTTCTAACCTCATTATAAAGAAAACACACCTTGGTGATGGCAATCATCAATAATTCCATCCTGGTCATCTTTATGGGCTTTTTCAATAGAAACTATAAGCATATATGGTTGCATTCTGTTATTATCCCTGTCTGAGTAAGCAATATAAGGAACCCATAATCTCATCAAAATAACCCAATGTACCCTGTAATTTATAAAGCTGTCTCAGGGTGATGCCACAGTTAAAGATAACATCCATTCTGCACTGCAACAATTTGAGTTGTTTTTCTAAGGTCTTAATAAGTTGTTTTTTAGCTGCAATCAAACCTAATTTATTCCAAATTTTGCTTGCAAAGGAAACACTGAGTCCTGCATAGTAGTTAAGAACAAAAAAATAAATGAATGCCTCTTCCCCCCCCCCAAAGTCTTTCATATCTCTGTCTCTCAGTTTTTCCCTCTGTCTCTCTCTTTCCCTCATTAATAACCTCTCTTTCAAATTCCTGATGTATTTTTGAAATACCAATCAATAGGCCCAATTTACCCAGGATCTCTGTTAATGAGATCTATCAGAATGTTTTGAACATTCTTCAGGAAACTCCCCTGGACTTGAGAACCACCCCTATGTAGGAGCAGGTTCATGTGGATGATTCCACAGACTTGTGGTGTGACGATTAATCTTCTGTCTCTATGATTTTAATCTGAATGCACAGCTGCTTCAGTCTAAATATATTGCTGGAAATATTTTTTTTTCTCAAACTGGTGTTCTCTTGTTTATGTTCTTCAGAAATTACATTTTAGCATGTCGATGAATTTTTTTCTCTTTGCGGGTAAAGGACTCTAGCACTAATAGCTGATTAACTCCTGATGACTAAGCGAAGGCCAGGAAAGGACATAACACGCAGGACACTGAAGGGCAGCACCTGCCCCTGTGTGTGTCTTATAGGACAGTCTCCTCTTTTGGCTGGAGAAGAGAGGCATCCGAGGCAATGGTGGGAGAGAGCGGCTAGTTAGCTGAGAATGGGAAGGGAGAGGGTTAGCTCAGCTGACACACAGACGGTAGAGGAGGAGTGAAGGACATGGAACCTGGAATTCAGAAGAGTTCACTGGGCTCTAGAAAATGGGAAAATTGTTCAGAATAAGGAAGATGTTTCATGTTGGGACTGGAATAAAGAACAGATGTTCTTGTTCAAAGAGTATTTCGTGGGAATAGATCATGGGTGGCTCCAAGTTCTACATATAACTGATAACTAAAAAGGGCCAGTTATAAAAACAACAACAACAAAAAACACAACAAAAACAATCCAATTAAAAAGTGGGCAGAAGAACACAATAGACATTTTTCCAAAGAAGACATACAGATGGCCAATAAATAAATGAAAAAAAAAAAAAGCTCAACATCACTAATAGTCAGGGAAATGCAAATGAAAACCACAATGAGAAATCACCTCACACCTGTTAGAATGGCCATTATTAAAAAGAGACAAGAAACAACAAGTGTTGGTGAGCATGCGGAGAAAAGGGAACCCTGAGCACTATTGGTGAAAATGTAAATTGGTGCAGTCACTACGGAAAACAGTATGAGGGTTCCTCAAAAAATTAAAAATAGAAGTCCGTTATGATCCAGTAATTCTACTTCTGGGTATTTATTGGGAAAAAGTCAAAAACATTAATTCAAAGAGATATCTGGACCCCCATGTTCATTGCAGCATTATTTACAAAAGCCAAAATATGAAAACAGTCTAAATGTGGAAGGATGAATAGATAAGAAGATTATACACACACACAAACACACACACACACACACACACACACACCCTGTAATGTTATTCAGCCACAAGAAAAATGAAATCCTGCCATTTGAGACAACATGGATGGACCTTGAGGGCATTATGCTAAGTGAAATAAGTCAGACAGAGAAAGACAAATACCATATGATTTCACTTGTATGTAGAATCTAAAAAACTCCCAAACACACAAAAAACCCGAAACCAAACTCATAGATACAGAGAACAGATGGTGGTTGCCAGAGGTGAGGATTGGGGAGGTGGATGAAATGAGTGAGGGTAGTCAAAAAGCATAAACTTCCAGCTATAAAATAAATAAGTCCTGGGGATATAATATACAGTAGCTGACTATAGTTAATAATACTGTATTGCATATTTGAAAATTGCTAACAAAGTAGATCTTAAAAGTTCTCAACACAGATGAGCCCTGGGTGTTGTACATATGTGATGAATATATGTGAATATATGTGAATATATGTGATGATATATGTGATGAATCATTGACTTCTACTTCAGAAACCAATATTACACTACCTGTTAACCAACTAAAATTTTAAAAAAAGATGGACTGTAACAAGTTTGATGGGGATGTGGATAAATTGGAACCCTCATACACTACTGGTAGAGATGTCACATGATTTCAAAAACAGCCCAGAAGCCCAGAAAACAGCCTCAAAACTTTAAACATAGTTATCTTATGACCTAACAACTCCATTCCTAGATATATACCTAAGAGAAATGAAAAGGTATATTCACCAAAAAAAAAAAAAAAAAATCATGTAACTTGTGGCAGGACTGTTCCTAACAGTAAAACAAATAAACAAAAACAATGCAAATGTCCATCGACTCATGGATAATAAAAATGTAATCAATCTACACAAGGAAATATTCAGCTATGAAAAAGGAATGAAGTACTGTTATATGCTACAACATGGGTAAAAAAACAAGTTCTCATCACAGAAACAAAATATTTTTGTAGCTGTGTGGTGATAGATGATAACTAGACTTATTGTGATAATCATTTCACTGTATTTACTCAAATATATATGTACATACACACACACAAATATACAATCATGTTGTACACCTGAAGTGATATAATGTTATGTCAATTAAGCCTAAAAAAATATAAATAGGTCCAGTTCAAGCAAAAAAGTTAATCTTAAACTATAACTCAAATACTGTCCTTGGTACCGTTGCTGCCACAGATGGTTGTGAACTTTCGTGTACCTCTTTTGTTTATGATGTAGAGTTTTAGCCACTGAAACCTTGGATTAGTTTGTTAGGACTGCCCTAACAAATACTGGGTGGCTTAACCAACAGAAATTTACTTTCTCAAAGCTCTGAAGGCTGAAAGCCCAAGACTGACATATAAACAGGGCTGGTTCCTTCTAAAGTCTCCATCCTTGACTTGTAAATGGAAGTCTTCTCCTTGTGTCTTCACACAGTCCTCCTTCTGTGTCTGTCTTTCCTCATCTCTTCTTATAATAACACCAGTCATATTGGATTAAGGCCTACCCTAATAACCTCATTTTAACTTCATTTCCCTTTTGAAGACCCTACCTTCAAGTAGTCACATTCTGTGCTATTGGGGGTTAGGACTTCAACATACAAATTTTGGAGAGGACATAATTCAATCCATAACAAAGCTAGACAGAAAATAATTCTTAATAAATCTGAAAATATAATTGATAAAGACCTTAGTGATCATTTTTTAATTCTCTTGGGACCCACATTTTAACACTGATATGAGGTTATCAAAAGCCTTGAAGAATAAGTGAATATCCTTGACATGGGTCAGGGCAGAAGGACTCATGCCAGGATGGAACTCTCCTTTTGACTTTCGGAGCCAAGATCAGCATTGTCGTGGAACTTTGATTCTGGATGAGCTTCTGACTGCATGCTTGCCTGCCTGCAGCCTGTGCCAAAAGCAATTCGGAAAAAAGACTCACACGCTGAACATCCCTGGTTCTGAGGCAGGAAGAGTGCAGGAGAGTAGGGAGCAGTTAAAAAGGCAACTGGAGTCTCCTAATGGCTTTTGGTAATCGGCCCAGCTGTACTAATTTGATTTTTTGAACTGAAAACCCCAGGATACTGCCCTGAACAACTGAGCTCATGCTGGAAATAGCATCCTTTAAAGTGTGGCTCTAGGGACAGCCTGCATAGTAAAAATAGCTTTAGGAATTAATTTCAAGATATGGGCCAGGTTAGTAAGTAACTGACTCCTTGGTAACATTAAAACATTTTCAAAAATTCAGTGACTATTTTCATTTCTTAATAGATTTTTAAAATTGAAATAATGACCCAGTGATATGAGAATTAATGCCTCCTGATAATGCCCAATTTAGAAATGATGGTTCAACATTACTTATTTGAAACTCAAATAAGCTACCCAGTAACCTCACCCATCTGAACATAGCCAAGAACAAAGAACTAATCGCAAATGGTTCCTGAGCAGCAAACCTTGATGTCACATGCAGTGAAGATAATGTGCTTTGTTTCTTGGAGAGCTGCTCAGAACCATTCTTGAGACTAATTCACTCTGGATTTTCATGTAGTTCAAATGAATGTGGTTATCTAGTTTTCAAACCCAAAGGCCAGGAACATCAGATTATAAGAACTTTTAATAGACTGTATGCAGCAGGGAGAAGGGCCATTTGAGTGATCATAAGGAAAATTTCAGAAGAGTCTTTAACAAACAAATAATTTATAAAGCAGTGAATTTGGGGATTGTTCAGCATATGGGGTAGAGAGCAGCTCATATCATTGGCTTTTGAGTGTGTTACTGTATTATATCCTAGAACACCAACTGGGATTTGTAACAATGACCTTGAATAGTTAAGGAGAGTGTGATCAGTGTACTGTGTTTAGGAACATAAAGAAGTATGAATGCTTTGGACAGATATAGTCAAAGTAAAAGAAAAAATCAGAGGCACCTGGCTGGTTCAGTCGGTAGAACATGTGACTCTTGATCTTGAAGTCATGAGTTTGAGTCCAAGTTGGGGGTAGAATTTACTTGAAAAAAAATTTTTTTTTAAAACAAATGAGCTTCAGTACTGAAAAAAGTAGTACTTAAGCAAGGAGCACTGGGTGTGGTGCATAAACAATGACTCTTAGAACACTGAAAAAATAAAATTAAATTTTAAAAAATGTAGTATTTGAGAAAAATCACCCATTTCCCAATAATGCCCCAAGTGAAATAGTCCTATAATTGTTTGTTTCTAACTAAAGGGAATTTTCTGCTCTCTTCTTCAAATCTCCTTGGTCACCAAAATCAATTTGGGTGTAATCTCTGGTGGTCAGGTCAAGTGAAGGCCCTAACCTTTCTCTAAGGCCATACATGCCTCTACTTGATTTCCCATGCAATGCTGACTTTCTAATCAGCAGGGTAGGGTAAATCCAGGAATGAATGCCACCGGAGACACCCTGGTGACCTAAAGGTCTGTCTAAATTTTTTATCTTTGCTCAGAGTTAATAATAATACTGCTTATCCTTACAGGCAATAAAGATAGAACTAACCCACCTCTTTTATAGCATTTTGAAAATCTGCTTCTTCTTACATAGATAATATATACTGATTCCTTTATACTCTTTAATCTACATTTCTGGGAAAAATACACATGCACACGCATAGTGTAAGAAACTGGTCCAGAGAAAGATAAATACCATATAATTTCACTCATATGTGGAATTTAAGAATAAAAAGAGATGAGCACAAGAGAAAGAAGAGAGAGAGAGAGGCTAACCAAGAAGTAGACTCTCGACTGTAGAGAACCGATGGTGACCAGAGGGAAGGAGGGTGGGGGGTTGGGTGAATAGGCAATGGGGATTAAGGAGGGCACTTGTGACAAGCCATGTCACATTGTCCTGATTTACAATTGAGTCCTAAATCTCACACTGAAATTTGTTAAGTATCCCATGAGCCACCCACCACCGGGACTGGACATTTCCTCCTCCTCTAACCCTCTCCCTCACAGCTAACAAAGGAACTACAGAATCTGCCCACAAACCCTCTAAACCTGAAGAGACCCCGGTGAGAGAGGACAGAGCGAATGTTCTCTTTTCCGTGTGGTTTTATACTCAACCCACAGACCCATCTTAGTGTCTCCACAGGAGAGAGGCTGGGAAGAGTTGTCCAGGTGCCACTGGAGGACCAGGAGGGCTGGGGGGTGTGAGCATGGGCTTGGGGGCCCATGGCTGCTCTAGAGAGGCACACAGAACAGGCCACACAGTGATGTGGGGTGTAGTAAGAAGACAGGGCCAAACACCCCCCATCCCCGCAGCTCTCCAAGGCTCTGGAAGCTGTGGAAGAGAGATGCTGTGGTTCCTATGGCTTCCACAGGAGTACCGGAAATAATGGAGAGAAGGAGCTATGGGGAGACATGGGGGCCTCTCTAATGGAGTGGCCTAGAGGGAAAATGAATACCCTCTCCCTGAGGAGATCACCCACATCCAAACCCAGCTCCAGCTGGGGTTGGGGTAGGAGGTGAACAGACCAGGTTAAAAATCTGACAGAGAAGGGGTGCCTGGGTGGCTCAGTCTGTTGAACAGCCAACTCTTGGATGTTCTTGACGTTCGGCTCAGGTCATGATCTCAGGAGATCAAGCCCCACCTCTCTAAAAAAAAAAAACCAAAAGCCTCACAGAGAGGTGACTGGTTGATGGTGGGAATTGGCTCTGGTCTCTGTTCTGGTTCATTTGGGTACCATCAGATGCTGGTGGGTGGGAGAGGAGGACTCTCTGAGGCAGGTATGCTCCCCTAGCCTCTACATGAAGGCCTGTCTAGTCCAATCTCTGATGGGGGAGGGGACTGAAGGCATTAGAATGACATTTTTAAACTGGAGTGGACTAGTTTTAAAAATCAAGTGACAGAAAATTAGGTCACTAAGGTGTAGAAAAAAGGGAAAGTGTAGTTGAATGCAGCCCAGACATTTGTCGGGGAAGAGAGATGTCTATGCTTCTAACTGGGAGCTGCTGCTTGGGTTCCCCAGGCAGGTCTATATCCAGCCCTGAGACAGGTAGACAGAAGTGGCCTCCCAGACCCGGGCACTGACAATGCCCAGAGTCTCTGTGGTGACAGGAGAGGAGGTGATCCTGGGAATGGTCCCACAGTTGCTTTAGGTCTGAGATGTTAACATTTAAAAAACCCAGGCTTTAAAAGTGTTTTTCCTTCTATTTTATTGTATTGTTTTTTTAACTTGCCACAATGATGGCAAAGTCCTCTGCAGAAATAATTTTGACGATTTTTGTTCTGTAAATTCTTGTTTGTAAAAGGAAAAAATTCAAATGTGACTTTGTGAAGGTTTCTTAGAAATGTACATGACCTTCTACTATCTTAAGTATATGTTTTACCTCTGGGAAAAACATTAATGCAATAATTTTACATTTAAATTCCTCAAAAACAAGGTAGCCATATATTTATTTGAAATGTAGTTGAGGTGTGTATTTTCATTGTAGAACAATGTGCCTCTCTCAGTGATTGAGTTAATGACTTGGATCCGGTGGATTCCATGCTCTGACCATCCCAAAAATCTACATACTGAGTTTTGTTTAGTTTTGGGTTGGCCTTTCATTTGGACTATTGTCACATTCTCGTGTCCAGATACACTGTTGCAATGTAGTATTCTAACTTAAATAGATAATATTATTTTTCCCATATTATAGATGAGGACGCAGAGAAATAGAAAGTTTAGGTACCCGGCACAGGGACATTCAGCTTGTTAAGTGAAGGAGTTGAGAGTCAAGCTGGCCATGTAATCAGCCTCATATCCACACTACACTAACATAGTATGATCATTTAAAAATTCTTTGCCAATCAAATAGACAAAAAAATGTCATCTTATTGATGTTTTAGTTTGCATCTCTGGTTACTGATAATGTTGTACATTTTGTTTGTTAACTTTGCATTCATTTTTTTCTGAGTTGCCTGTTCATGACCCTTGATTATTTTTCCATTGGTGTTAATCTTTTCTTTTTCCACTTGTGAGAACTCTTCGTTTTCACCACTTGACTATATATGCGTGTAGGTGGTGAAAGGGCATTGAGCTTATGTGTGAATTTAAGAAATAATAATGTAGTTGTCTCTATCAGTTTTCCTGTCATGGTTTTTCTTTTGTTGTTTAATTTAGAAAGGCCATCTCCTCATGTTTATCCATATTTTCTATTTATTCTTTTACTAAACTTTCATTTTTTTCTTCAGCATTTTAATTTCAAATGTTGTCGAACAAACAGTACAGTTGAAAGCATTTTACAGCAAACATCTGTAAAAGCACCAGCTGGGTTTCACCATTAACATTGTACTGTACTTGCTTTATGCATAGCTTTCCATCTACTCATCTCTTCATCGATCTGTTCATCCAGCTTACTTTCAGTGTCTTACAGAGAAAATTGCAGGTAGTATGTATCCCCTCCAAGCACTTTGGCATGCATATCGTGAATTAAAGTTCAGTATTTGCTTGCAGTTCTTTCTTTTAATATAAAATTTACCTCCAGTGAAACAGACAAATCTTAAGAGTGCCTTCACTGAGTTTTGACAAACGTATACACCTATATAACCAAAACCCTGTCAAGATCCAGAGCATAACCACTATCCAGAAAGTTCCCTGTGTGACTCACCCCACCTCCACACCACCAGAGAAAAACAGTTTTAGTTTTTCTGCCATAACTGACTTGTCTCCTGTAGGATTTCGTGTAAGTGGAATTACACAGTGTTGGGATACTGCTCTATTCACAGATGACCCACATGTCTGCATACCTTGCTATTAGAAGCATTGATGGCCTTTGTCCTGGACTTTTTCAAGGATATTTGTTCAGTAGGTGGCTTCAGAATGCAAAAATCACGATTTCCTCATGAGCAAAGAGCAGTCATACTCACTGCCCACCATAAAGAATACAACTTCGCCAAGCTTAGGGTCTCCACTGTGTGTGCAACTGTCCCCTGGCTCCTCATGTCATCTTGCGGGAACTGGGTTTGGGAACCTGTGCAGGAAAATGCTGATGCTCTGGCTGTTGCTATAGCTGCGAGTACTATAGTCATTTGTCACTAACCCAGGAGCTCTGTGTCTCCTACTGGCATCCATGAAAAAGTGGCAGGCTAACGGGTTGGCTCCCTAATAGGGTAAACTCTCCAACCCCTCACAGTTCTTAACATACAGTGTGTGGTCAAGCTTCTTTGTCGCGGCATGTTTTTGAGCTTCACCTACATTGTTGCCTTTATCAATAATTCTTTTGCCTCTTATTGCTCAGTAGTATTCGTTGTTCTATGGTTTATTTCTCCATTCTCCTGGACTATGCCCAGGTTTTTCAGCTATAATGAGTAAAAGTGCTATGAAAATTTTTGTACAAGTCTTTTTAGGAATATATGTTTCCATTTTGGTACATACCATAAAGTAAAATTGCTAGGTCATAAGGCAGGCATCTGTTTAGTTTTATTTTGAAAACTGTTGAAACTTTTTCCAAAAGGATTGTGCCATTTTATATCATCCCAGTATGTATGAGGTCCAATGTCTGTATTACTGTCAACATTTGGGGTTGCCAGTCTTTTTAGTTATTCTGGTGGTTGTTGAGTGGTGTGTTACTCTGTTTTAATTTGCATTTCTCTGATTACTGGTGATGTTGACTACATGTATATGGGTTAGTTGGCCATGTATAGATCTTCTTTTATAAAGCATCCACATTTTTTGCTTATTTTGGGGGTTGTTTACTGAGCCATTTATTGCTTCACTGATATCAGTCATTTGTGGGATGTTTCTCTCAATCTATGGCTTGTCTACTAATGTTCTTAATAGTATCCTTTAATGAGCAGAAGTTCTTATTTTTGATGAAGTCTAATATCTAATTTTTTATTTATGGTTATTGTTTTCTGTGACCTCTCTGAGAAACCTTTGACTACTTTAAGCCATGGAGATATTCTCCTATGTTTTCCTCAAAAAGTGTTTCTAATGCTCCCCCCAAACATGCCCAGCCTTCATTCCTTACTTTGGACCCTCCTCATAGTAGACATTTCTTTGAGAAGTATCTAGCTCTTCAACTATTCCTCTTGAAAATGAGGGTGGAGTAGGGAGAGCAGACTTACCAGGCCAGTCTGCCTTCCTCAGATGTCTTGGAATCCTGATCGATAAATATTTCTCCATCTTGTTACATACACATATCACCTTTTTTTTTTTTTTGACAGACAGAGATCACAAGTAGGCAGAGAGGCAGGCAGAGAGAGGAGGAAGCAGGCTCCCTGCTGAGCAGAGAGCCCAATGTGGGGCTCGATCCCAGGACCCTGGGATCATGACCTGAGCCGAAGGCAGAGGCTTTAACCCACTGAGCCACCCAAGTGCCCCCACACATCACCTTTAATCCATACCCTGATCCCATGAAAAGTATTATTAGCCCTATGTTACAGATCCAGAAAATGAGGCTCAGTGAGGTGAGGTAACTCACTCGAAGTCACTCAGCTCCATAACTAGAAGTAAAACTTGCAACTTCCCAGTTCCATAAACTGTGCTCATCACCACTCCTCACAGTGGGAGTACGCTATGCTTTGCTTCATTACGGATGCATTGAGCCTCACTCCTCTTTTATTTGGCTGTCACTATAATCCTCTGACTCTCCCCAGTTCTCTTGTTCATGTTTCTGAAGTGGTTTGTCTTACTAAACAAAATGAAATATTTAAAGTAGTATACGAGGATGAAACAGCGTTCATGCAATAGATTGCTGACTCACATTTAAAATACTTTGTTGCCTTTTCTTAAAGGATTGTTTTAGGGAAATTTTAATTTCTGTTTTCCTTAAAGACAATTTTAAAATAGCTCTGTGAAATTGTGAAAACTACTTGGTGGGAGGGGAGGTGTGGTTAAAAGTCTCCATTTCATATGAAGGGATCCAGCCTTTGCTGGTGGCCTACTTTTCTGTCCTAACACAACTATGTTGTTTCAAATTTAAGTGAGAAGAGTAAAACTTACCTTCTAGATATTCCTTACCATGCTGGATAAGGATCCAAGTAAGGACATATGCTATTCATTTATTTTTTTCTCCTTGGTTTCCAACTCTAAAAAACCATATGGCAAAGTTCTCTTAAGTAGATTTTAAGCATAAATGAAAGTGATATATGATACAGGGAAGGGTATCACTTTTTAGAAGAGTTATCTTACAATTACATATTCACAGTGTTAATATTGTCCTGATTTCACGTGTTTCACAGGGGCCAATAGCATATCTTTGTGTACTTAGTAGGGGAAATTTCCAGAGACCTGAATTTTTCCTCCATAATAAACCATTTGAGAGAGTATGGCTCGTAATGTATGTTGTCATGGCACAAGTTTTGGGATAGAGAGCTAAGGTCACCATTCCTGTTATAGTTTTTTCTTGAGATCACTTAAAATTCTTTATTTTTCACCTTATTAAAATTTTTTTTTCACTTTTAAAAATGTGAGTGTCAGATTTGGCCACATTGTCCCCTGTCCAGGTCAGGTAAATCATTTGCAGGATCTTTGTCCATGGTGGCTTGGGTGAGCTTGGCAGCAGTTGCAAGGTGGTGACAAGAAGTGTTGGACCTTAGGAGAGGGCACCAGACAATGGAGCACTTAGGAAGAAGTATGTGACTTTGGGGGATGGGCATGATGTTGTGACTCACCTCACTTTAGACAATGTTCTAGATATATTCTCTGCACAATGTAGATCAATGAGCTCCAAAATGCAGCCAAACACCACATGTCTAGAGCCATGGGATGTTTCTATTTCCTTTTTCTCTTAATTTGGGTTCTCCTTGAGGCAGCTCCTGAGCTAAGGATTTGAGCGTAAGAGATTTATTAGGGAAATGCTCCCAAGAGGAACATCCCTAGCAAGGGGAGCAGATTAGGGAATGGAGAAGAAACCAAGAAAGGATGTGGTTTTAAGTGATGTCTGATTCTCTTGGGAGGTCTGGAGTATTAACTATTCTAGGGTTTGTCCTGCTTCATGGAAAAGCAGCTGGGCTGTTACACTTGCACACTGGTCCATCATGTCATTGGCTGCTGGCTGGGAGCACGAGGGTAGAAGTGGCTGTAGGCCTCCCAGGCACTCCTAGCTCTCTGCATGGGTGAGGTAGTTCCAGTGCTCAAGGGCAAACCTCAGAAGTCACAGGTGCTGCAGGATGGGAACACAGAGCCAATAAGAGGAATGAGTGGGTTGCCAACAGTAGCCAACGTCCACTACACCTTCTGTAGCTTTTTGATCTTTCTGGCATTAGAAGATATTAAATATGAATCAACAGAAGTCAAAGAAGGCTTCATAGAGTATCCCTACATCTGCTTGTTCTTCTTACCAAGGAAAAGCTGAACTAGGCCTATTTACTTTCCCAGCGTAACAGTAAACTGTTTTGTAAAGTGCTGTCAATCCTCTTCCTGGAAGATCTAAATCAGAAGTTACCCCTACCTGATGCTCTTGCCCAGCCTTCCTCCTGCCTCCCTCCCGTAGCTCAGGTTCTAGCCCCAGAGCTCTCCAAGGACCCTGCTCTTCTAGAAATGTATGTATCACAATTCCTTGTTTGGAGTCTCTGTCTCCCTGGGGGCAGGGTTGGGGACACCGATGAATCCTCTAGGAAGCCCCACCTCCACTAAGCTGAGTGCCACACACATACTAGATCCCCCTGAATGAAGCACTTAAAAACTGCTTCGATAGCTTTCTTGCCTGCTTCTGGTTTCTCCAAGTGATTGCTCTCAGTTGAAAAAAAATTAGGCATGCATTTTTGGGGGGGGGGTCATCATCCCTGTTTCATTGTTTATCAGGTATTTTTACTGCTGTGTAATAAATTACTATAAATTCCATTGCTACAAATAAGATACATTTGCCATCTCACAGTTTGTGTGGGTCAGGAGTGTGGTCGTGGCTTAACTAGGTCCTCTGCTCAGTGCCTGCCAATGTTGCAATCAAGGTGTCAACCAAGTGGCATTCCCAGCTCATTCAGGTCACTGGCAGAATTCCTTCCCTTGCTGGTTGTGGGACTGAGGCCCCCAGTTCTTTGTTGGCAAGAGTCTGAAGGCTGCCCTCATGCCCTGCAAGCCCAAAGGTCATTGATTTGTAATCTTACCTAAAGTGATGCTTGCATGATATTGTGCTGAATGAGGAAAACAAAACTGGGCAGAATTTGCTTATTTAGAACCCCGGGAATACTCCAGTACAAGTTCTGGGTCTCTGTTCACACTTACTCATGTAGATAGAGACTGTGATGTTGAGGAAATTGTTAACCTCTTTGTGCCTTCCTTTTGGTCTGTACATACAATAAAGGACTTTTCCATGACAATATCTGAGGAAACCAGTTTAGTATATTCCCTGTAATATATTTACTCAGATTCTGGGATCAGAGAAATTAATTTTGAATCCTGGCTGTGCCACTTACTATTGGGATGACCTTGAGCATTCCTGAGCTTCTGTTTCCTCAACCTTAAAATTGAGATAGAATGGTGCTTGCCTCATGGGTTTGTCAAGAGAATGAAAAGAAGAGGTCTAACGGACAGATGAAAAGATGCTCAGTATCACTCATCTTCAGGGAAATACAAATCAAAACTACAATGAGATATCACCTCATACCTGTCAGAATGGCTAAAATTAACAGCATAGGAAACAACAGATGTTGGTGAGGATGCAGAGAACTGGAACCTTCTTACAGTGTTGGCGGGAATGCAAACTGGTACAACCACTCTGGAAAACAGTATGGAGGTTCCTCACAGAGTTAAAAATTGAACTACTGTATGATCCAACCATCACACTACTAGGTATTTACCTAAAGGATTCAAAAACACTGATTCAAAGGGACACATGCACCCCCATGTTTATAGTAGTTTTATCTACAGTAGCCAAACTATGGAGAGAGCCCAAGTGTCCATTGACTGATGAGTGAGTAAAGAAGATGTGATATATATACACAATGGAATATTGCTCAGCTGTCAAAAAGAATGAACTCTTGCCATTTGCAGGGACAGGGGTGGAGCTACAGAAGTATAATGCCAAGCAAAATAAGTCAGAGAAAGACAAATACCATATGATTTCACTCATATGTGGAATTTAAGAAACAAAACATGAACCTAGGGGAAAAGAGAGAGAGAGGCATACTAAGAAAGAGACTCTTAACTATAGGGAACAAACTGAGGGTTGCTGCAGGGGAGGTGGGCAGGGGGACAGTTAAAGAGGTGATGGAGATTAAAGAGAGTGCTTGTTGGGTTGAGCACTGGGTGTTACATGTAAGTGGTGAATCACCATATTGTACATCTGAAATGAACATTACACTGTATGTTAACTAACTAGCATTTAAATGAAAACTCAAAGTTAAAAGAAAAAGAAGCGGGGGGAGGAAGAGGAAGAAGATGAGTTCTAAATAAAATGATATACATCTACCTGGCCCATAGTTACATGCTTAGTGCAGTAAATGTTAGCTATTGTTATTACTATTTAAAATTTGAATTGTGGCGCATGTTAGCCAGACTTTGGGAAGAGTCTGGGAGGACTGACTGGAAGACCTGAGTTGAGGAATGGAGTGTTTTCCATTCTGACAGGTGTCTTTTTCCCTGTAAACCCTTTTGTTCTCCATCTGTAAGGTGGTGTGTGTGTGTGTGTGTGTGTGTGTGTGTGTGTGTGTGTGTGTTTGAAAGTGTGAGGATGACAAAGAGGAGAGAAGCAGAAGATGAAAGAAAGTCTCTAGAATGGTTTGGCCCCACACTGAAGTGGAAACATGTCATTAAATTAGCCCTTGGCAGAAAGGGGGGCCCATGGTCCCTGTCTGCTCACCTTCTTGACAAGCCCAGGGAAGACAAGCCCAATGTCACTTTTTACTCTCACTATAGGTTAGGCTCTGTTTTCAAACCTGAAGCCTTATCTGTCATTGTGGCCTAGTGTCTTCTAGTCAATGGGACAGGCCTGAAGCTCAAAAAGCCTGATTTTCATAGAAGAACCTTCCTAGTGGCTATATATTTTTTTGCCACACATGGGGGGAAAGCTTAGTTTTCATTCTGAGTCTGGTATGGCCAAACTGTGACAAGAGCTGGGCTGGCCAGCTTCCCACCCCCCATGCTACCTGTTAAGTGGATGTCTCCCACCATTCCTGTGACAAAAGAGAAGATAATGCCCTTGGACACAGTCATTCCTTAGCAATTATGAACTCATGAGCAATGTGCTTCATGAGCCTTAGGCTGACCTAAATGTGTGTTCTCTGTACATCTCTCTCTAGAGGCTGCCTTGCCATCCACAGATACTTGATTATTAGTGCCTTTCTAGGTGTTAGGCCATATGGAAACTTTCTCATCCTCTTATTAATTTATAACCATTAGTATTTCCATCAAGGTTTATCAAGTGTTCTGATGCCATGTATGGCATCAAACTGCTACAAGAACATTTTTTTCAATAACAACTAATTACCCCATTCCCCTCCCACCTCCTCACCCCCATCCCCCATCCACCATCCTCCCTTCTGTAACCCTCAGTTTGGGTCCCGGGGTCTGGAGTCTCTCATGATTTGTCTCCCTCTCTGAAAGCCAAATATATATATGAAATCCTCCAAATATTACCTGGTGGCAAACAGATGAAGAAAATGAAAACACCAGGTACCATGCCTATGGACTGGGCCATGCTGCGAGCTGCCACTCCACCACATCTCACTTGTGGCTTTGTCTCATGGCCCAGGATGGTTTGGGTTTTCATGTCACAGACTAAGAAGTGATCTGATCTGTCACTCTTAACAAGACCCTGGCAGCCTGATTTCACCAGCTGACCAATTTATGGAGATCATCAAGCTCTGTTTTTAGTTACCTGTGATGTTTTCCATTGCCAAAATCCCACAGAACTAAACAGTTGATGCTTGTCCCAAATGTGTTACAGACTGAAGATATGTGAACAGTGGTGGTGTGATGTCAGATGTGTGCAAGTGTGTCCTGGTTCTGGGGTCCCCACATGGTAACAGACAGTCTCTTTGTCCAGGGCTCCCACCACTGCTTTCAGAGGCTGATGAGCCTCAAGGTCCATGATAACGACAAAAATCCTGAAGCCTCGGCAGCAGGCTCCCTCTGTGTAAAGCCGATTTTGTGCTTATCTGGTCTTCCCGGGAACAACCTGAACTTGGGCTCCAGGAGTAGAATGCTGATTGGTACTTGAAAAAAATGTGAGTTCCATAATTGGGCAGCATTTAGTGGTTGGTTTTACCAAAGGACAAATGATCCCTGTTCTGCTGTTTGCTTTGTGGCTGCTAAATTGTCTTATGTAATTTTGATACTAATGAGGAATATTCCACATTTTTTTCCAGTAAAACTAAATCAGGGTCTAGGTGGGGAACCTATGACACTCACAAGGGGTGAGCGAATGGAATACAATGAAGGGACTAGTTACAAAGGTTTTGTCAGGGCTGAGGGAGACCAGCAAAGACTGGGGAAGCAGGGAGCTGTTTGCATCCTTAGACATGAAGCAACCAGGGAAAGGAGAGGCTTTGTAGAAGAAGTATCTGGAACTCTAGAAGAGGGCCATCTAATGGGAGTTGTGATCTTAGAAGAGCAGCACCACTGACAAAGGGTGGGTGACATTTCCCCCTTCCTGCTTCCAGTCTCTTTCTCTTGTGAGTGCTTCACATTGGCCATTCCAGCCAAGAACTGGAAAGCAAGAAAGTCCAGTTCCATCAGTCCCCAGCCATTAGCCTCTGGGAGCACTGGGAGCACATCCTAAGGGAGGATGGAGAGTAAGTCTGCAGGGGAAAATGCACAATATGTAGCCCGCCTTGCTGACTCATAGGAGATGCTTTAATCCTAACATGTCCCAGGGGGCAACGTCCACTCATTTCCGGTGGGCATGACTTCGTATGGTGCCATGATTATGAATGATCTGTAACTTCTCTGACAAAGGTCTAGGGAAAGAAGAGGCACAATCCAAGTTATAGAACTATGATTATGGTATTAATTCCTATGGCTTTTTTAAAAATATAATTTTATTTTTTCAATGTTCCAAGATTCATTGTTCATACATCACACGCAGTGCCCTCCTTAATAACCACCACCAGGCTCACCTATCCCTCGACCCCCCTCCCCTCCCAAACCCTCAGTTTGTTTCTCAGAGTCCACAGTCTCTCATGTTCATCTCCCCCTCTGACTTCCTCCAATTCACTTTTCCTTTCCTTCTCCTAATGTCCTCCATGTTATTCCTTGTGCTCCACAAGTAAGTGAAACCATATGATAATTGACTCTCTCTGCTTGTCTTATTTCACTCAGCAAGCATAGGTTTCAAGGTGTTGGAGGGCCAGGCTCTCAGATGTCTGCCTTCCTGCACTGTGATTATGGTAATGCTTTGGGTCTGAGTGGCTATTCTACCCTGAATAATCTTTGCAGCCTACCATAGGCCTCGCCACTCCTTGATGTTACACTCAGTTCTTCATGTTCCTGTCTGGCTGTTGAACACCCCTGAATTTGTAATCCCCAACCTAAACTGCAGGGAAGTGGTTCTCAAAGGGTGGCCAGTATTCCCCGGGAATTTGTTAAAATGCAGATTTTACAGACTATTCCAGACATACTAAGTCAGGAGCTTTGAGAACTGGGCCAAGCAAATTGTTTTAACGAGGCTCCCTGGGCATTCTGATGCTCAGTGAAGTTGGAGACACTCTGCCTTAGAGTTTAGGGCCCTTATTAGCTTCCATCAAGAGCACACTCACCTCTCGATTTATAGCCCTCATTTTCCTTCAGAGTGGCTACCACTTTGAGTCCTAATTCAAGTCTTTTAAGATTGTCCCTCCTCATTTATTATCACTATAGTTATTTACTGGCTTAAAATCATTGCATTGCCAAGATCATATTAAAAGGTCCATAAAAGGTGGGGGTAGAACCAAAAAGTCAGTAGGGTTGGGTCATATGTCTGTCGCCTCTAGGTTGGGCTGGTAAAATAGTGTAATGAAGTAGATCTAGAAAGATCTAGAAAGTAGATCTAGGAAAACTTTAGAGCTTGACAGCATGACCCAGTAGGCACAAGGAATACACAAGAATGATGCCTGGTGAGCCTGTGAAGGTGAGAAAGTACTCTTCCTCATGTGCCCGGGAGATCGCGCTCTCTCCCACACCATGGGATTGCTTTCTTGCTCATGACCACAAGCCCTGGAAGTGTAGAAATGAGATTATTTACTTATTAGAAATGTATATTGAGTGCTTCCTGTGTGCCAGTCACTCTTTTAGGCTTTGTTTGCCTGTCTGCTTCACATCTGGGGCTGGGGTAACAGGGCAGGTGGCATCCATATTTACGAGCCTTGCCTATTCATGACCCTTAGCATTTCTCTGAACAACCTTGGTGGCCAGAGCAATATCTGGCTTTGAATTGCATCTCAGTTTAGGGAATGGCATTCAAATTAAGAATCAGTGATTTTAGGGAAAGACAATTATCATATGGTTTCAGTTATTTGTGTAACATAAGGAATAGCATAGAAGATATTAGGAGAAGGAAGGGAAAAATGAAAGGGGGGGAATCAGAGGAAGAAATGAACCATGAGAGGCTAGGAACTTCTGGAAAAAAATGGGGGTTTTAGAGGAGGGGGATAAGAGGATGGGTGAGCCCAGTGATGAGTACTGAGGAGACCACGTATTGCATGGAGCACGTGTTATACACAAACAATGAATTATGGGGCACTACATCAAAAACTAATGATGTACTGAATGGTGACTAACATAATATAATAAAAATTAAAAAAAAAAGAATCAGTGATTTGCCCTTAAACTAAAAAAGAAATAAAAGAACAAAAATGTCAGAAAGTCCCTTGGAACCTGACAAATAACGGTTTCTCTTTCCCTATCTGCTATTTTATTTTTACAAAAGGAACTTCTTCCCTCTCTAATTAATTGTTGAGCATCTCAAATATATGCAAACATGTAAAGAAATTTATTGTAGCCCTGACAAATACCACTGTCACTGGGAGAAGCGCAAAATCAAAGTTGTTTCAACACAGATGTTTCCATTTGATAAAGAGGCACTTAAAGTAATGAATTGGAACATTTAGAAAGCTTACATATGTGGCGTCAGTTTTATTAATAAAGTATTAGGAGAACAAATATTTCATATTAAATCACAGCTAACTGCTTCTCTGAAAAATAGTATAAATTTCTCCCTTCATAGAGAGGCTTTCATCCGAGACCCTCAGTGCATTTAGTGGGTATTAATTTATAAAACACTCTTATCAGATGACACTAAAAGATAACTATGATCTCTGTCTTGAAGAGGGAAGAATAGAGTCACCAAGCAGAAAAGCAACTTGCCTGAGTTTTCATAATCATAATGGCTACTTCTCAAAATAAATCAACCAGAGAAAGACAATTATCATATGATCTCTCTGATATGAGGAATTTGAGAGGCAGGGCGGGGGGTTATGGGGGTTAGGGAAGGAAAAAATGGAACAAGATGGGATTGGGAGAGAGACAAACCATAAGAGACTCTTAATCTCACAAAACAAACTGAGGGTTGCTGGAGGTGGGGTAGGGATAGGGTGGCTGGGTGATGGACATTAGGGAGGGTATGGGCTATGGTGAGTGCTGTGAAATGTGTAAGCCTGATGATTCACAGACCTGTACCCCTGGGGCAAATAATACATTATATGTTAATAAAAATAATTAAAAAAAGAAGTACAGAGAATAGAAAATGTTTTTTAGTAATAAAATTTTCTTGGCAAGCAGCAAAAAAAAAAAATAATAATAATAATAATGGCTACTTCTCCTTGAGCACTCACTATGTGTCAGGCACACTACTGACAAGTTTTATATGTGTTCTTGTTTGATTCTCAAAAAAGCTTTGTGAATAGGTATAGTGATTGAAACACACAGAGGTTAAGTAACATCCTCAGGGACATGGTAACTTACCTGGGCTCATATTTATGTGCTGTATATAGTCAAATTAGTGGCAAACACACCTGAAACCTTTCTTTTTTTTGGTACTGCTCTCACCTCAGGTTTCTTTATTGAATTATGTTAGGATGCTTAAAAACCTTGAATTCCCCCAGAATAATGAATTATCCACCAATATTATTATGCTAACAATCACAGTCAGGGCCTGGTTTCTGAGTCAGGGCAGTGGGTGTAGAGAACTGTCCAGCCCCCACTGGTCATGGGAACTTTCTGCAGCCACACAGAATCTCACGTGAAATGCTATTTGTGGTACAGTGGAGATAAGCAAGGACCAGCACAAATGCTGTAGTTTTGGGGAAATGATGCATGCATGACATTGGGATAGCCTTTCTAGCAACCATTAACCTCAGGTGGTAGGGTAAAATGTCACACCAACCGCCCACCCCAAAATCACCAATGGCAGGGTGTTGTTAATATAGAAAGTTCATGAAACAGGACTGGAAGAGATTATGCTGAGTGAAATAAGTCAAACAGAGAGAGTCAAGTATCATATGGTTTCACTTATTTGTGGAGCATAACAAATAATATAGAGGACAAGGGTAGATGGAGAGGAGAAGGGAGTTGAGGGAAATTGGAGGGGGAGGTGAACCATGAGAGACTATGGACTCTGAAAAACAACCTGAGGGTTTTGAAGGGGCGGGGGGTGGGAGGGTGGGGGAACCAGGTGGTGGGTATTGGGGAGGGCACAGATTGCATGGGGCACTGGGTGTGGTGAAAAAACAATGAATACTGTTACGCTGAAAATAAATAAAAAATTTAATTAAAAAAAAAAAAAAGAAAGTTCATGAAAGTACAAACAGACTCATAGCACAAGAGCTCCTCATTCTTAAAGCCTACACTGATGTATCGGAAGGGTCGGTGGTAGAAAGTCATGCTCAGTGCTTTCTAACAAAGACAATATCTTAACATGATCAAATCCCAGGAAAGGACAAAGAAGCTGTGGTGGGAATCTCTTGCCCCATCCTCCTCTATCCCCCCAAAAGGAGGAAAGATGAAGGGGGAAATACACACTTGTAAACGAATTCCTATGGCAAAGACTTGGACAAAGAGAATCAAGGAAAGCAAAAAACAAACAAACAAACAAACAAACAAAACCATTTGAGTCAAAGACCCAGAGGATGCATAAACGAGTGATTCCTGATTCATTGGCAGCTTGGGTGTCTAGTGGAGATTGAATCTTGACTAAGCACCTGCCGTGTGTAAGTCTCTGTGCTCGCTGCTCTGAAGAAACAGGCATGTGTATCCCTTACAAGAGCATAGTATCTAATAGCCAAGACAAGATGCACAATTATGAGTGAACTCACAACGGAATGTGATAATTGTGCTCAGTCATTCATACTAACAATGTCATGGAAGCACAGAATGGGAGAAGGATAGATTCTAATTGGGGAGACTGGGTAGGATTTGGCATATATGACTGGGGCAGGCAATATCAAGCGGAAGAGTAAAAATGAAGGCACAACAATGGGAAGTAAAATAAAGTGTTGAAATGAAATGAGCAGTCCGGTTTGGCCAGAATGCAGGATGTGGAGGGAGAGTAGTAGAAGATGAGGCTGGAATGCGGGTTGGGAAAAGACGGAGCAAATTGTGGGACCACCTGTGCTAACACATGCAGCATTCATTCTGGACACAAGGGAAACCCTTGAAGACTCTCAAATGAGAGAATGACAGGATCAACCCTGCACCTTGGGAATATGATCCCGGCAGCAGTGAGGAGTGTGCCCTCTTCCTTTCTTCCTCAGGGATTATGGGATTAGGTGATCACAAGCGTTAGGATATAAAGGAGTGGGAGGAGTGACACTAAGGGATAACCACACTAATCTATGAAATGATTGTTTCCAAACATTGGCAGTTTAGAATGGGTGACAAATGAGGCACGACACTGTTGAGAACTGGTTGTGTGTGACACTCAAGCATGAGGTGAAAGTTGGTGTAGAGTGCCAGTCTATAGGTGTTGGCAGCAAGAACCAAGAAAGTGTCATGGAAGCCAGTGATGTGGACACTGGCAGGAATACAGCTGCTGTCCTTGTCCACTCAGGCTTCCATTACAAAACACCAGAGACTGGGATGCTTATAACCAGAAATTTATTTCTCACAGGTTAGGAGGCTGGGGAGTCCAAGATCAAGACATTAGCAGATTTGGTGTGTGGTGAGAGCCCACATCCGAGTACACAGATGGCTGCATTCTCCATGTGTTCTCACATGGTGGAAGGGGCAAGGGATCTGGGACCTTTTTCATAAGGGCACTAATCTCATTCATGAGGGCTCCACCCTCATGACCTAATCACCTACCAAAGACCCTGTCTTCAAGCACCATCACACTGGGGATCAGGTTTCAGCACATGAATTTAGGGTAAATATTCAGTCTCTAGCAACGTCTTTAGCATTCAGTCCATAGCAAAGCTTTGGATGGGGTGTTAGCACAAAGCTGAGAAAGGGAAGAAAAGATGGTAAACGTAAAGCCATAGTGCATGACTGTGCATGATGCAAGCTATTTGTGGGTGCCATCTGTGAATTGCAACCTCTAGAGTGATATCACACACACTCTGCTGCAGCCCTAAATACCCAGCCCTCCTCACTACTGGGGGTTTCAAAATAGTCCTGGATTCTGAAGCCCTAATTTAGGTCCTTAGATCACCTGGCTATAAAAATACACTGATGTGCTGATGCTTTATTTTTCAACAGTCTGGCTCACAGTAGTCTTGATCAAGACAGACACCTGTCTGTCTTCTGTTTCTCCACAGCTCTTGGCAGAGCACCCCCCTCCCCCAAAAGAGCAGGCGTTCAACTACTGCTGAATAACATGCAACTCTAGAAAGATTTTATTAATAATTTGTCACTTTTTTTAAAGGAAGAGAGAACGGTGGTGGTTCAGTGTCAACTCTTCCTTTCTGATACACACTAAGGAATATGCTGAATTGACAAGGTGACTCTAGCCAGTGGAGAGAGACATGTCCTGAGTGGCTCCAGCTAAGCTCTGATGAATCATGGCTGCCATTGACTTAGCATAGGGGCCACCATGGAATATAAAATCAAGAGCTGTGACAAGAGCTTCAGATATCCTCTGGTTTGGAAACATTGTGGCATCATCCACAGACCTTAAAATAAGCTGGAATGCTGGGAGCTCAGAAGTCTTCCCTTCTTTCTAGCTTCTGTTATAGGTTGAATTTTATCTGCCAACTACTTTTATGTTGAAATCCTAATCCCCAGTTCCTCAGAACATGACCATATTTGGAAGTAGGATTATTACAGATATAATTAGTTAAGATTACGGGAGTAGGGTGGGCTCCCAATCCATTATGACTAGTGTCCTTATGAAAAAGGGTAATTTGGATACAGACGCACACACACAGAGAATGCTATGTGAAGATGAGGGCAGAGATAGGGTGGCATTTCTACAAGCTGAAGAATGTCAAAGATTGCCAATGAAGCACCAGAAGCTAGGGGAGAAGTAGGGAACAGATTCTTCCTCACTGTGCTCGGGAGGAACCAATTCTGTTGCCACCCTTGATTTCAGACTTCTGGCCTCCAAAAATATAAGATAGTAAGTTTTTGTGGTTTAAACGACTTAGTTTGTGATGCTTTGTCACAGTAGCGCTTGCAAACTAATACATCAGCATAGGTGCCCTGGGACCAGATAAGGTGGCTATCCCTTGAGGGCCTCTCTTCTGCACATGGTGGGAAGCACCACATGCTTTCTGGCTTATACTACTCCAAGACCACATTTTCAGAATATAATGATGGTCTTGATTAGGAAGCAGACAGGAAGTGAAATACCTTTGTGTTCCCAGAATTTTCTCTGGTATCTATATTTGTGGGGCTGGAAAGAGAATCAAAGGCCCAGAACTGACGGAGCACCTGGATGGCTCAGTCGTTTAAGCGTCTGACTCTTGATTTCAGCTCAGGTCATGATCTCAGGGAGAGATCGACCCCCATGTCAGGCTCCACGCTGGGCGTGGACCCTGCTTATATATTCCCTCTCTCCCTCTCCCCTCCCTACTAGTGCCTGTGCATGTCCTCTCTCTTTCTCTCTCAAAAACAAACAACAACAACAACAACAAAAACCAAAGGCCCAGAGCTGAACTACTATCACTATAGGGTTGGACACTGAGCCAACAGATTGAGGGATGGTCCCTGGGAAACTCCCTTCCTGCCCACCACTGATTCTTTCTGCATTAACCTCAGGTATAAGTGAGTGATAATGAAGCCCCAGCAGCCTTCCATTCGCTCAGTTCTTTAGCAGAGGGAATAGCCTTGGTTTCACTGTGTCCTCTCTTTGAAATTGTTTCCCTTGTGAATTTTTCCCCCAGTGAGACCTGACTCTTCTCGTCACACTGAAGTCCTCTTTCATGCCTTATTTTATTGGGCCTCGCAGGGCACTGCAAGCACTCCAGGGCAGGGATTCTGCTTTTATCTCTTCTCTAAAGCTCCAGTACACTGAACATATAATTTATTTAATAGTAACCATGAAAGGCCTTTGAAAGTAATCCTTGTAAATGGCCTTGTGACTTGTATGATATTGAACTTCCAAAGGAATATGTACTTGAGGTTTTTTAATATATTGAGGGAATATGCTTCTAACAGTCTGAAGGGGTTGTCTGCCATTTAAAGTGGTTACTCAATGGAGGGGAAAATGCTTGGAGAAAACACTCAGGCAGAATCTTCCATGAGGTGGCATCAGCACTAAATAAAAAAGGAAATTAGTGCTTGGTTAAACTGCCCTGGATTAGAATTGTTTGCAAGACGAACTGTCAGCTTTGGTTCAATATCACAAATCATTTCCCCTCTTCTCATAATTACAGAGCCACAGCAGAGAAGAAATTTGAGCACATTTTAGTGTAAATCAGGACTCTCACATTCAGCACTAAAAAATTGACATTTTGTGCAGGATAATTCTTTCTTGTGGAGGGCTACTGTCCTGTATATTGTAGGATGCTTAGCAACACCCTGGCCTCTACCCACCAGGTGACAGTAACAACCTGTTCCCCAAGTCATGACAACCGAAACATCTCGAAACTTGATGAAATGTCCTGACAGGCAAAATCATCCCTGTTAAGAACCACGGATCTAAATGAGAGAAAAAAATGTGCTCCAAACACGTTGATTTTTGGATTCCTCCTGGGAAGGAATGAGGACACATCATGGTTGCTTTTTAGTTACCAAGAGCAAGGTAACTGGCCGAAAGGTTTCTGAGGAAACAAGGACAGAGCACCCCAATGCCTGTCCATGGTTTTATCATTATTTCTTATCTCTAGTGCACTGGTAGTCATTAAAATAAAAATTCCACAGAGCTCTGTGGGATTCATAATCAAGCCCACAAAAGTTTCCAGAAAATTCTAGCTTCACCTAAACATTTACCCATTTCAGAAATGAAGTTAGGTCACATCCCATTTGTGTTAGAGATTTGTGTTAGAGACTTGGAGACCCCATCCTGCTTGTGGCCTGAATGTCTTTCTTTCCTCTTACAGCTTCCTTCCTGAGGGTCCTCTAGGAAACTAGTATGCTTATGCAGCCTAGTGTGTTGATCTGGTTTATTATTTCCTCCAGGAAATAAGAAATAAATAAGAAACCTATTCTCTCGTTCTTGTTGTGCAGTTCTTGCCTCCTGCTCTGCCCAGCTAGGGTCCCACTTGACAGCACTTTTTCTTGACCAGAGGAGGAGAATGAACCTCTCTCTTGTCCCTCTAGCCCTCTTGAGCCTGGTGTCTCAGAACGACAAAACTTTAGGTAAATAGGGCTCTCGGCTCACACTCATGTACAGAGACATTTTCCCAAGCCACTGCCGTGGAGCTTAAATGGCTGGTCTGGCCACAGCTGATGCCTGCACCATGTCCCTTCCTTTGACCATGAGGAGGAATGCTTCTTTCTTCATGCTCCAAGGGCCATCCTGGTTCTTCTTGGGGCCTGCATGGTGCAGGTGGTACTCAGAGATACTTCTTTGGAGACAGCTCTTAGTATCTGCAGTTGCTTCTGTTCCTCATCTGTCACAGCACTGCAGAGAAAGGGAGTGCCCTCAGATACCAGTGCTGGTTGGGTACACTGGCTGGGTTTCATGGGGTTGCAGGTAGTTCAGCACCCCCAGGATGACTCATTCCTGTTCACCCCCAGGATGACTCATTTCTCAGAATGCCCCACTGGAGACTCTCCAATAAGCAATTGCAAAAGTATTAAGTCTGATATTGATATATTTGGCAAGCTCTAGTTTATTTAGTCTTATTAAACTATTTATCATTTATTAAGTCAGTCAGCTGACATTTTTTGAGCACCTACTATGTGTTAGGTCCTGAGTTAGTTGTAAATAGGAGTGACAAGAGTTTATACCCTAATGGGAGGGATAAGTAAATGCATAAATGAAGAAGGTGATTTTGGATTGTGGTATGTGCCTAAGGAAATTGACAAGATAATGAATGGTGTGTGATGAAAAGGGTACCTACTTAGATACAAGCATTAGGGAACCACCTCTAAGGAGGTTATATTTGGTTTGAGACCTGAGGGAAGGTAAGTTCCCAGCCATGCAAGTTGCTGGGGAAAAGTTCCAGGTACAGGGAACAGTGTAGGCTAAGACACTGACACATAAATAAGCTTGGGCAGTATGAGAACATTACAGGGACCAGTGAGTGAAAGGAGTGCCATGAGATGGGGCTGGAGGGCAGGTAGGGGTCTAGTCTTGGAGGGCTTTGGAAGCCAAAAAAACAAGTCTGCCTTTAAGTGCAGGAAAGCTATTGGAAGGATTTTAGAAAGTAATGGCATGATCTGACTGACACTTTTAGAAGACTGAACTCTGGCCACTGTGTGGAGAACATAGTATAGGAGGAAAGAGGGCTGGAAGCAGGGAGATTGTTGGCAGATTATACGGGCCAAGCTAGAGATGCTGGATGTATGGATTAGGGTGACAGGCACAGAAATGGAGGGAAGTGGAGGTATGTGAGGTATATTTTGGACAGAATCAACAGAGCCTCCTAATGAATTAGATGTTGCAAAAAGAATGTTAAGTGGTTGGATGGTGATGCTCTTTGTTGTGAGGTGGACTCTGAGGGGAGAACTGTGTTTGGGAGTGACAGGAATGAAATGTTCTGTTTGGGACATTCTAAGTTGGGATAATATTAGACGTTCAGGTAAGGGTGCCAAGTAGGGAGCAAGATCTGTGATTTTGGAGCCATCCATGGTAGAAAAGTTAAAGCCACAGGTCTGGATGAGATCACGTAGGGGACTGAGCATGGTCAGAGATGAGAAGGAGCCTGCACTGAGGCCTCAGGTGCTCCATCATGAATGGTTGAGTGAAGAAGCCATACCAGGAAAGAAACTAGAAAGGATGAAGAAGGAGGAAATCTAGGAGACTATGGGGTCCTAGAAGCTAAGAGTCAGTCATTTAAAGATGGAAAGAAAAGTCTCAATGCATCTGGTGCTTCTGTGAGGGAAGAAGAGATGAAGGAAGGCATAGAATCATTGGGTACAGGGGCACCTGTGTGGCTTAGTCAGTTAAGTATCCAACTCTTGATCTCAGCTCAGGTCTTGATTTCAGGGTTGTGAGTTCAAGCCCTGTGTTGGGCTCCACTGTGGGTGTGGAGCCCACTTAAAAAAAAATTGTGTGCATGAGAAGAGAGCTATCCTATGACCCAGCAATTGCACTACTCGGTATTTACCCTAAAGATACAAATATAGTGATCCAAAGGGGCATGTGCACCCCATTGTTTATTGCAGCAATGTCCTCAATAGCCAAACTATGGAAAAGAGACTAGATGTCCATCAACAGATGAATGGATAAAGAAGATGTGTTATATATAATATATATACAATGAAATATTATGGAGCCATCAAAAAAACCAAAATCTAGCCATTTGCAATGACGTGGATGGAACTAGAGGCTATTATGCTAAGTGAAATAAGTCAATCAGAGAAAAACAATTATCATACAATCTCACTGATATGAGGAATTTGAGAAACAAGACAGAGGATCATAGGGGAAGGGAGGGAAAAATGAAACAAGACGAAACCAGAGAGGGAGACAAACCATAAAACGCTCAATCTCAGGAAACAAACAGGGTTGCTGGAGGGGAGGGGAGTAAAAGGGATGGGGTGACTGGGTAATGGACATTGGGGAGGGTATGTGCTATGGTGAGTGCTGTGAATTGTGTAAGACTGATGAATCACAGAGCTGTACCCCTGAAACAAATACTACATTACATGTTAATTAAAAAATAATAAATTTAGAAAATAAAAAAAAAATTGGGTGCCACATCTGAGGCTGCCATAACACAAGCAGGATTCCTTACCTGTCTGCCTCCCTTTGGAAATAGCATACCTCTGAATTAAGTATTCAGATTAGTCAGTTCTAGTTGGTGAACTGTGTAGGGATTTTGCTATTTGCTTCAAAGTAGGGAAACATAAAAGATATATTCATTTATTTCACTAACATTCATCTGGTGCCCATTATATACCAGCCCCCAGAGATACGGTGGGAAAAAATAGATGTGGTCCATTTTCACAGTCTGTATGATGTTGTGGGAGGAAGGATAATGACCACTCAAAGATGGTCACATTTTAATCCCTGAATCTGCGACTGTGTCACCTCACATGGAAAAAGGGACTTTGCAAATGTGCATAAATTAAAAGATCTTGGAGCAGAAAGAGTATCCTAGATTATCTGCATGAGCCCAATCTAACCACAATGTTCCTTCTAAGAGGGAAGCAGGAAGGTCAGAGGCAATGTGAAGGAAGGTCAGAGAAATGTGAGGATGGAAGCAGGAGTGATATGGGGCCACAAACCGGAGAATACAAGCAGCTTCTAGAAGCTAGGAAACACAAGGAAATGATTCTCACCTAGAGCCTCCAAGAGGAATGCAGCCCTACCAGCTAGTTTTAGACTTTCAGCCATCAGAAATGCACGATAATAAATTTGTGGTTTTGTAAGGCCCTGAACTTTGGTAATTTGTTATTGCAGCAAGAAGGAACTAATACAGATAATAATCATAGTATCACAGAGATAAAGCAAGTAATTACAGATCGTGGTAAGTGCTATGAAGGAAAGGAAAAGGTGTTGAAGAGAAGTTTCAACCGAGGAACCAATTCTCATTAAAGGATCAGAGTAGTCTCTGAGGTGTGACCCTTCAACTGAGAGTGGAAGGATGAGGAGGAGCTAGGCAGATTGTGAAGGGGCAGCATGTGTGGAAATCTGAGGAGCTTGGGGGTTGGGGCAGAGACAGGCAAGGTGATGAGGGTGGAGAGATGAGGGCAGTGAGTGATAGGCAGGGGTGCCTGGCTTCATAGATAAAATAACAGGACACCCAATTAAGTTCGAATTTCAGCTAAACAGTATGTTATTTTTAGTATAAGTATATCCTACCTATATTTTATTTGACAGCTGAGAGATGAGAGAGATGAGATTCAGAGGACAGATCATGCAGGGCATTGCTGAAGAGCTTGAACAAAGCTTGAGCTTATTTTTCAGGGAAAAAAACCCCACCTTTAATGCACTTTAAAAAAAAAATTTATTTATTTATTTGACAGAGAAAGATCACAAGTAGGCAGAGAGGCAGGCAGAGAAAGAGGAGGAAGCAGGCTCCCACTGAGCAGAGAGCCTGACGTGGGGCTCGATCCCAGGACCCTGGGATCATGATCTGAGTCGAAGGCAGAGGCTTTAACCCACTGAGCCACCCAGGCGCCCCTGTATGCACTTTTTGAAAGCTCAGTTTGCACCCACCTTTTAAAGAAAGGTGCATGAACCATCCATTACTTTTGTTTTCAAGTTGAAAAAATTAAGAAAGAGAGGACTATTGTTTTTGAGGAGAGGCTGAACTGGAAGAAAAATGGCAGGACCCCATCTTTCATTGCAGACATCTCTGATCACTCTCCTCTTCACCAAGCCCAGCTTTGGTCTCAAGAGTCCCTCTCAGATTTGTTCCTGTGCTGCCACCCCTCATTCAATGAGTGTGGCATCCAAGCTGAAACCCATGGTATATCATGGAACCTAAGATTTTTAAGATGCACCAATATTTTATATAGCTATCAGAAAATAATGACAATTAAATCATGATACATTACTTTCTTATTGTTTTGAATTTTTATTTCATATTTGTTGGAGGGTTCTTTTGGGCTAATTTAGACATAAAACATTAGCATCTACCTCTCTTTCAGATGTATGAAAAAGGTAAATGCCTGAATTGTCCAAATCACTCACCTTTCTGTCTTTGAAGTCCATATTTTCCGTATGTTGACACCCATAGTGCGAGATATGATGTTGGCATTTTTAAAATTTTGCCAGAAGGTACCAGTGGAAGGTTTTTAAACAGCAGGTAGGATTCCTTTTCCTCCTCAGTCTTTTTTTTTTTTCCCACAGATTTTTATTTATTTTTTTTACAAAGGGAGAGAGAGAGAACACAAGCAGGCAGAATGGCAGGCAGAGGGAGAGAGAGAAGCAGGCTCTCTGCTGAGCAAGGAGCCGGATGTAGGACTTGACCCCAGGACCCTGGGATCATGACCTGACTGAAGGCAGCCACTTAACTGACTGAGCCACCCAGGCATCCCTTCCTCCTCAGTCTTTAAATGGTTTATTGACTGAAACATGAAGAGGTTGGGGCTGTCATGCCACTAGGAATTACAATGAAGTTCATACATTCAAAGACAATGTCAACTACACCACAGCTGCCACTGACTAACAATGATTGTAAGATGTCATTAGCTCTAAGACAGATCTGATTTCAGAGTTGTTAGACCTGAGAAATCTACATCTTACGAAATATGGTAATCATCATTATTAGGGTGAGCTTTAATATTCTAAACACCTGTAATCTTCTGGAAAAATGAAATTATCAGCTAAGCATGAGTTAATTGGTTGTTAAATGGAATCATCCTTGAAAGAGATGTCTTTTTCCTTAGTACCCAGTCACTAATGCAGACACCTTTATCGACAATAGTGGTCATTGTGCATGGAAGACATGCAACCAAGGTTAATTAGGAGTTCATCTAGATAAAGTTAGACATCACCTCCTCATTTCACCTTATAAAGTGCCTGCATTGCTATTTCACTTACTAATGGGCAAGTGTGGGATAAACTAATCAAACGAAGGAAGGCAATTGAACTCTAATGACGCTCTAAGGTCAAGCATCCCAGATATGCAGACATTCCAGTAATAGAGACTGTATTTGTGTTAACACAATGATTATGTAATCCTCAATATCATGTTCAAACAAAATAATCTATAATAATTTCCAAACAATGACTTTTGGTAAAACAGGGGCTCATAAGCCTAGACATTACATATACCCACCACTTTTAAGACTGCAGTATTCCTCAATTAATCTAGACAGATGAGAATTGCTTATCTTCATAAAGATGTTCATGTTCTTCACAAAAAAAATCCAGAGTTCCCACATTGCTGTGAATTAATATGTACTATCTTGCTCTATGTGATAGCTATGGTATTAAAATTTTGTAGGTGATCTTTTTTATAGATCAAATTTTTTTTCCTTTTTTTTTTTTTAGTTGTACTACAAAGTGTTGACATTTAAAAGAACAGTGGAGGGCGCCCAGGTGGCTCAGTGTGTTGAGCATCCAACTCGATTTCAGCTCAGGTCATGATCTCAGGATCCTGGGATCAAGCCACAAGCCAGAGATCCCTGCTCAGTGGAGAGTCTGCTGGAGTCCCTCTCCCTCTGCTCCTTCCCAGCTCTCTCTCTCAAATAAGTAAATAAATTTTTAAAAAAATAAATAAAAGAACAGTGGAATGAATAATTTTCTCATAATTCCTAGTTCATTCATTTTGTGAGTTTTGAGGTTTAAGTATTGAATTTTCTTGAAATAGGTCACACTACAACTGGCTAATTACAGATCTTCAGCTAGAAAATGTATCTACATTTCCTCCTATAGTATTTTGGAGGATGTTTTTGTTTACTGTTGATATTTGCTCTCTGTGGCCATCCAGTCCAGTACACTCATCCACACGTTGAACAAACTGAAGCCTAGAGAGATTAAGCTCACCTGGTGGTTCAGGTCCCTGGCATTTTTTTTTTTAAAGATTCTATTTATTTACTTGATAGAGAGAGTGTAAGAAAGAGCATAAGAGGGGAGAAGGTCAGAGGAACAAGCAGACTCCCTGTGGAGCTGGGAGCCCAATGTGGGACTTGATCCTGGGACTCCAGGATCATGACCTGAGCCAAAGGCAGTTGCTTAACCAACTGAGCCATCCAGGTACCCCCCTGGCATTTTTTAAAAAAGATTTTATTTATTTATTTGGCAAAGAGATGCAGAGAGAGCACAAGGAGGCAGAGCAGCAGGCAGAGGGAGAGGGAGAAGCAGGCTCTCTGATAAGCAGGGAGCCTGATGCTGGGCTCTATCCCAGGATCCTGGGATCATGACCTGAGCCGAAGGCAGACGCTTAACCGACTGAGCCACCCAGGCACCCAGGGTCCCTGGCAACTTATTTCAGGGCCTTTTATGTTGGCTTTGGTAAAATGTTCACTGAAACTGAGAGAGAGTATTGTTCATCGCCATCTTATTTTAAAACCCATCTCTATTTTTAAACTTTGCATGTCTGTGATCATCCTTCTTCTGAGTAAATTATTAACATGCAACAGGTGCTTCTGATATTGAACAGAAAAAGGCTTAGATTGTATAACTAATTACCTCTGCTTCCTCTCTAAGCCTAGTTAGGATTTTGTTCACAGGACATCTGTTTCTTTATAACACTGTATTGATTTTCACTTTTGTAATAATGCCTTTGAGCAAGAAAAAATGAATTTTTAAAAAGACTGGAAAGCCATTATATGGGTGTGCAGAGTCAGCCCCATTAACCAATTAATTCATGGCTCATGTAAACTTCTATTTTTTCTTACTTCATAAATCCCACAGGATATCAACTGTCTGGCTTTAGTCCAGTCTATGAGCTCTATTTTTATGTCAATATCATTTGTTAACCTTTACCCGACTCTTTTTGAGTCTCAAGTGGTTCTTTTTACAGACCAAACACAAAAACATTTATCTTTTCTAGGTAGTATTTTGATAGAGATAATCTATGTGAACAAACTTATGGGAAATATATTATCCAAGACAATATATCAGGGCTCCATGTGATTCTACTTGCTATATATAAACTTGATCATTTTACTGAACTTCAATTTTTTTTTACCCATAAGAGAGGGATAATGTTTCCCTGAATAAGGAACAGATCAAATTATCATTTTAATGCCATAATATTTGGCTCATGTCAAAAGAACGTTCTACTGGAAATTATTGCATGTGACTAGGACCCAAATAAAACAAGAGAGTTACTCAGAGTTGCAATTTTAGAGGCAGAAAATGCTTAAGTCTGCAGCTGGTTCAAGCCCTATGTGTTCATGTGTTCCCTAGGCCTGAAGCTTTCTGGTCTTCCCCCACTCCCCCCTTTTTAAGGTCTGGGGGTATTTTGTATTTCCTTTGTGCTTGATACTTTTTGTGATTAAAGTTTAGATGGGTAGGGGTGGATTCTTTATTTTTCCTCTATTTATTCGGTGGGATTCATGGAATTTGAGTTGCCAAAGTGTTGGGAACACCATGTAGTCAAGATGTTGGAAACACATGGATCCATCTGGAACATTTATAGTGTATCTCAAAAGATAAGGAAACCAGCAAAACCCTTGGAAAGAAACTTTAATTTTCCCTTCCCTCTTGTGCCTACTTTCTGGATTAGGGACCCAGTGATTTATTATGAGATGTGTGTTGTTATAGTCAGAGGAGGGGGTTGTGTTGAATGGAGAAACAAGAAGATTTTTTTTTTAAACATTCTATCCATTTATTTGATACAGAGTGTGAGAGAGCACGAGCAGGGGGAGCAGTAGAAGGAGGAGGAAGCAGGCTTTCCACCAAGCAGGGAGGCCGATGCAGGGCTTGATCCGAGGACCCTGGGATCATGACCTGGGCCAAAGGCAGACGCTCAACCATCTGAGCCACCTAGGCACCCCAAGAAGATTTTTAATATAGAAGAAAGGGCTGGCCTTTGTTAGCTTTGAAGAAAAGTTTGCTTTTTCAAGCCAGACTTAAGACAATACCTCACACATTCATGTTGTTGATGGCCACCATGAGCTGAAAAGAGTTTCTTAAGGTTCTTTTGGATAGATTAGCCTATGTCTTCCCTTCATTACTCTAGAACATCTGGGAGGTCAAGTTTTCTAAGGCAGGAGGTTTGCTGGTAGAAATAGTAGCGGTCTCATGTATTTGTAGATTCAAGATAAGTAGACCTAGTAGACTAGTAGATTTTGATTCTTGTCATTTATGCAATAAATTGGAATCAGTACCTTGTCCTCTGCCACATCTCCTAATAAATTGCCAGGCCTCTCACCAAGAAGGCAATAATGTTCCTGGAATTATTTTAATATAGAATTAGGGGATACTCAATATGAGATCATATTTCAAAGTTTTATCTGGCATTGATGAGACAACTAAATATGTCCTTTATTTGACTTTTGTTTTGGTGAACATTAAACTGAGCGTAATCATGAACCAATATGAAATTTTACAGATCCAAGATAATCTCAAGCAGAAGATACTATATTAACATGGGGGCGGGGAGGTGGAGGTTTCTCAATGAATCTTCTGTCTTTTTAATTTATACACATAGGTAAAAGAGAATGAGAAAGTGGTTTCACGGGAGAAAAATGAGAAGTGGGATGGTTTCTGTCATTAATGAGGCAGCAGGATACATTTTGGGCAAGAAGAGGCAATACGGTCATTTGGGGGCATCTCTCATTATCTCCTGTCAGGTCAAATGCTGTGTAATTGACTTAATTGGCACAGTTGTTAGAGAAGTTGTTTTTTCAAATTGTTTTCTGAGTGGGGGCAATGACCCATTAGGTCAACTGTTCACTTCCCTTGCTTAGGGCCATAGAGATTGTGTCTGACTCCTTCCTTCATTTACAAGTGACAGATCCTGAACTCAAACTGGGTTCAGAAATCAAAAACAAAACAAAACAGAGCAGATTTTTTTGTCTCATGTGACTGAAAAGTCCAGGGGATATATTGAGTTCAGGTGAGACCTGATATGAGTGCCAAAACAATGATGACCCTGTCTCTCTCCATTTTCTTTTGAGGCAAAGATGGCCCTAATAACTCAAGGCTCGCATTTTACCAATATAAGCAATCTCAACAATTACAGAGCACCTTCCATAAGGTTCTGGCAAGTGTCATAGAGCTGGCCCTCACTGCTCTGAGTCTTGTGAGGCTGAGTTAGGGAATAGGCTGAATGGCCATCATAGGGTTATGTGTCTGTCCTTGACTCAGGGGCCTAGGGTGGGTTGTCCAGCTTTGCCTAAACAGTACTGACCTAGTGCGGAGTGGGCGTGGTTCCTCATGGGAAAATCAGAGACTCTTATCAAGAAGTAGTGGGGGACAGACAAGGCAAATGTGTGTTCCCTCCAGCCTTTCTTTGCAGTAGACTTTCTCATAACAGAAAGCCTGGCTCTTGCTTTAGTCCCATTTGACTGTAAAACACCAAACCAGCTAGCTCCGTGCCCTCCTCTCCTCAGGAAATGTTTGTAATATTGTTCACATTAAATTCTATTAAAACAGTAATTTAGAATATGTAAAATGGGAGAGTCTAATGGTGATAATTCTTTTTAGAGGTGACTTTTAGCACCTCCATCAATTAGCTTGGAAGAGTGAGCCTGCTTTTAGTACAGTAGTCCTGGCTGGAAGCTTCCTCTGGGGGATCTCATTTTATATATTCATCCATTTGCATGTTTCCATGTAATATGCATAAGACTATAGGCTTTTTATATAAATTAAAATTTTTATTATACCAGTTAGGGTCAGAATTTTTAGATTTCCTGTCTCTTCACTTCTTACCACCCACCTACTATTTGTGACTGAATATCAGAAGCTCACAGTCAGAACCTGCACAGGAGGTTTAAAGATTCTACTGTGTGTTTGCATTGTTTTGTCTTTCATCATTTCTGCTCTCTGTCCGATGATCTCCAGAGTGTTTGGGAGTAGTGGATGGGGATTATGGCCTGACTGTTCCACAACTTAAAGCAAACATATTTATCACATCCCCTTCCTTAGCATGCAGTAGTATAAAATCAAGAAAAGGAAAAGTTAATTTTTTTCTCTATGACAGTATTAATAGTTTCTGAGAGCTTTCCCTCATATCCTCTTGACTTAGCTGAATATAACCACAGGATAACAATAAGGTTGAGGATTAAATAAAATAAGGACCTGATAGACCAGTAGGGCTTACAAGCCTATCTCAGTTTTTACATTCCAGCTTCATCACCTGTCTGACCTTGGGCTGGTTAATTCACCTACACATGTGCTTGAGTTTCCTTCCCTGTTAAATGGGATACTAATAGTACTTAGTTCATAGAAATGTGATGAAAATTAAGAGTTAATGTATGTGGGGGTGCATGGGTGGCTCAGTTGGTTGAGACTCTCAGTTTGGGCTCAAGTCATGCTCTCAGGGTCATGAGGTCAGGCTCTGTATTAGGCATGGAGTCTGCTTGAGATTCTCTCTCTCCCTCTTTCTCAGCCCCTCCCCCCACTCACGCGCATACACACACACTCTCAATAAATAAATAAAATCTTAAAAAACAACAGTTAGTGTATGTTAAATAATTCAAAGAGTTCCAAGAAATTGCCTCCTCTGCACAAATTGGCTGATTATGATGTCCCCATCTGTCAGTCCCTAGGATTCCCAACCCCATTCTGTTGGGATCATGTCACCTCTCTTCGGAGTCACCTTGGGCAAGATCCCTTTAAAGACCACCAGGCCAGCTCCCTCGCTGGTCCCCAGCATAGGACATATCATTTTGCCTAGTCATTGAAAGTAGAGCTGTTTGTTCCCTGTGTTGTTCTTTATGCTCTGTTGTTTCACGGGGACATCTCCAGCTGCCGAATTCCACTTTTGAACTTCTCCTGGGGTGACTCAGGCTGCGGAGCCTATGAACCCCAGGCCCAAGTGGACACGTGCCAAGCTACCCCTTCACCCAAAATGAGGAAGAAGCACTCCCCCTCCACTGTTTCAGGGGAAGGGGTGCAAGGGGGGACATGACCCAGCCTATCAACAGCTCTCTCCAGAGTGGTTTCTATTATAGGTGGGCTGAGGTGATGTGCCCTGCCTTTAGGATCAGGGGGCTATTTGACAACTTTGAAATTTTTCTCTGCCTTGTGGCCTCATCCAAAACTGAAGGAAGAAGAATCAATGTTAGGATTCTGCTTTAGCAGTTATGGTCATCAGCATCCAGAATCCTACAGAAAAAGGAGCATTTGAGCTAACAAGTTGTTGACCAGTTTCAGAGTGCTGTGACTTACTATTCACTCAAAGCAAGTCACATGGCTTCTGTAAGCCTTGATTTTCTCATCTAAAAATTGGGATCAATATCGCTTGATCTGCATAAGATCCAGTGAGATAATGTGTGCAAAATGCTTTGCAAACTAAAAAGTACTTTAATATATGATAAAGAGATAAAATTTTTCTTAGATAGAGGCTTATAATTTGTTGGCTAATTATGCCGTAGTCAATAATCATCCGTCTGTGTTTTGCATTTTGTTGGCCAATAGAATTTTTCTGGAAAATAAAACATTTCAAATCACTTCGTAGAATATAAAAATAACAAGGAGGGCTGTATTGGCCTAGGTGGTTCATAAAATGTTTCTAATGACTTGTGAGGTTGCTAGATTTTTCACATAAAAATACAGTATGTCCAGTTAAAGGTGAATCCAATAAATAAGAAATAAGTTTTAATGTAAGTCCATCCCACATATTACATGGAATTTCATCTGGTAACCCCAGTAATACATCAGTGGACTATGAGAAGAAAACTAATTTCTACCTAACTTTTTTTTTATATTTCCAGATCTAGCATGACACCTGACCCCCGACAAGTGCTTAACACATGGTTCTAGAATAAAACAATATTAGAATATGTATTTGGAAAACTGTCGGCCAAGAGACAAATCACATTCAGCAACCCTTGTGAGTTTTGGTGTCCTCATGGGTTAAGCAAAAGTAATAGTAAGTGCCTTACGGACGAATGGAAGGGTAACATGAAATGGGGTAACTGACTAGTCTTTATAAATTGTGAAAGCAATCTACAATGCGTTATAAACAGCGCAAAGAGTAGACTGCTGATAATGCTATTTGTGATGTAGCCTCTGCCATGAAGAATAGAAAGTAAGTTTTCAAAATGTTTCAGTAAGATCTACATGTTTAGTAAGTAAATCCAGTGGACAGAAAACAGCTTCTCTTGGGCTATCCCCATCCCCTACCCCTACCCCCCAGAAGAGGTTTCAGCCAGCACTTAAGCTTGAATGGGTTTCTGCAAGGAATTAAACTGTGCCCAACTGCTTCTGGTTCCCCTGGACCCCTGCATGCCCATCCCTGCTCCCCTCATGCCTTGGGCTGTCTAATTTGGTGATTGTGAAACCATCATGAAAGTTTGCTGCGGAAGTTCCTGGTAATTTTCTTGAAGCACCTGTTAACAGCATGCAAAACCTACTTCGACAAATCAACAATAAAATCCTAAACACAATTGTAAAAGCTGATTTTTTCACCTGGTAGAGCCAGGAAGCTCTTAGTTAAGGCTCACTTCTCCCTTACTGTACTAACATTTTCACATGCCATTGAAGGAGTGAGTGGTTTGTAAGTGCCATATGTGTTGGCGTAATTACATACACTGGCATAAATTGTTTGATGGAATTTCTCAAACTTACTTAAATCTGTTCTCAGAAATCAAAACAGTTCATTAGCTTCCAAGAATACATTTGTAATTCCTGGAAAATAATTTCTCTTGGCATCTCAACTGTGGCATATTAAGCTATCATCCTTGAGGCCTTTCTGAATTTCAGTTTCGCAGATGCTTAGTTATTAAACATCTGTCTCCTTTACTGGCTCCATTTCAACCTCACCTCTAAGTGTTCGAGGTCTTGGGGCTCAGCACTGTTTCCTCTTTTGGCTCTCTCCATGTGTTAGTTGACCTCACCTAAACTTGTAGCAATTTAAAAGATTTTCCCACTGACGATTCTCCTCTTTGTCCAGCTCAGTGTTCTCTGCTGAACAATAGACCGCATCCCACCAGCGTTTATGACATCTCCACTTGGCTATCTCATAGACTTCTCAAACTTAACACAGCTAAAATGACCATTTAGTCTTCCACCACCCATCTCCTGTATTTGTTCTTTCTCCGTTGTTCAGGAATATCTATCCGGTTGCAAAGATCAGGGATTTGGAACTTTTTTGCCTTCTACGACCCTCTTCTGACTTGGACTGGATAATCTGTCACCAAATCTTGTCAGGTCTGTCTCCAAAATTGTCTTGGCTTTGGCTCCTCATCTTCACTCCACTGTTCTAGCCAAAGCCACCACAGCTCACCTGAACTTTCCACTCCATCAGCATCCACTCTCCAATTACCCCACTGATCCTTTTAAACTATAAATAAGGCCAGTATACTTCCTTGTTGAAGACCAACCAATGGGTTTAAATTATGCTTAGGAAAAAATATCTATGAGGCTGACATTTTCTACTTTATCTCATACCCATGTATTTCTCACTTACTACATTACAGCCACATGGGCATTTTCTGTTTCTCCAATAAACTGTGTTGCACCCTGCCACAGGACCTTTGCATAGGCTTCCTTTGCTGTGGAATAGCTGTCCTCCACCCACTTTATTACTTCTTATCAGCAAGATCTTCCAGCTCAAACATCACTTCCACAGCATAGAATCTAAGCAGCATAAGGATAGGAACCTTGTCCATATTGTTTACTAATATATCTCCATAATCTTGCACAGAGCTGGAACATACTAGGCATTCCATAAATCTTGCACAATGAATGAAAAAATAAAAGAAGAAAAGAAGAAATGAATGAAGTCTAGATTAGATCTGGTCTCTCTGTTATATGTACTTGTAACATCATCTCCTTCCTTTTGTCCTTACTTAGTCCAATTTATATTTTATTAGTAAAATTATTTGTTTGGTTTCATCTTCCCATTTAGACTCGTGAGAACAGGGTCCATGTCTCTTTGTGCTCCCCATTTTATTTTCAGAGCCTAACTCCTTCCTAGCATGTGGCGGTTGCTTACTATCTTATTGGTAGTGGCTGTCCTGCTAAATTTTCAGTCCTTACCTCCCTCGGCAGCCTTTGGCGCAGCCTAGTCCACTGTCTGAAGCATGCCTCCCCTCCTCTACTTCTGGACTCTGGCTATCCTACTTTCCCTTCTCTGGTCTCATTTTCCTCACTCATATGTGGCTTTTCTTCTTTCAGTCCTTTAGAAATTAGTGTTCCAGGAACACCTGGGTGGCCTCAGTTTGTTAAGCATCTGACTTCGGCTCAAGTCATGATCTCAGGGTCCTGGCATCGAGCCCTGTGTCATGGGGCTCCCTGCTCAGTGGGGAGTCTGCTTTTCCCTCTGCCTTTCCCTCTGCTCCTCCCCCCACACACCTCCTCTCTTTCTCAAAAATAAAATAAAATAAATAAATAAATAAATAAATAAAATAAAATAAAATAAAATCTTAAAAAAAAGAAAACACATTAGTGTTCTGAATGGGATAGATGTGGATTCATGTCATGGAACACTACTCAGCAAGAATAAGGAACAAACTACTGATACACACAGTATTGGGTGGATCTCCAGGGCATTCTGCTGCAGGAGGTTTTGGGGGTGATGAAGCTTTTGTATATCCCAGCTGTGGTGGTGGTTAGAGAAACCGATATAGGTAATAAAATGCTTGGTGAAATGTTCACAGGATGTCTCTGTAAGTTTAAAATTATTTCAAAATAAAAAGGTTTTTTTTTTTAAGGAAGTATTTTTCAGGGCTCAGTGGGAGGCCTGCTTTTCTGTACTTCCTGCAGGCTCTCCCTGGGAGCTCTTAGCTTCTCCCCTGACTGTAGTCTCTGCACTGATGCTCTTGGCTCCCTCCCCCTTTCCTGGGCTCCAGTCTTGGGTGTTCAAGGGCACAGCAACCAGTCCAATCTATGCAGACTATGCTGGTCCTGAGCAAATTGATGCAGATGTAGTGGTAATTTCTGTGATCACGAAATGAGAAAATGCTGTTTCTTTTCTATTTATGGAAGCACTTCACTCTTGGAGATTCTGTACAAATGAATCGCCTTTCATCAAAGTCAGAATGTTTACCCCGGCCTCATAGTCTTTCTGTGTGATCTGTCCCAATGATCTCAGTGCTTTTCCAAAGATTTTGTTGCATTTGTTTCCTTCTAGTTGCACCCTGAACATATTATGAGATCGATATATATATACATATACATATATGTGTGTATATATATATACACACACACACAATGACATCATCAGTTTACCAATCTGGAACTTAAAAATCTTTTTTTTTTTTCAAGATTATTTATTTATTTATCTATTTGAGAGAGAGAGCAAGCATTAGTTGGGGGCAGAGGGAGAGAAAGAAGCAGACTCCCCACTGAGTGGGGAGCCTGGTGCGGGGCTCGCTCCCAGGATCCCAAGATCATGACCTGAGCCAAAGGCAGACGCTTAACCGACTGAACCACCCAGGTGCCCCATGGAACTAAAAAATCTTAATATATATTATATACCACACATGCATATCTTTAGAAAGGTAATGCTTTATTAGTTCAGCAGCCCTGCTGTACTTTTAGTAGAAAGCAATCGTGATTTTCCCTTTCATTTTTCATAGTTTCACACTATGCCTAACAGTTGATTAAGAGAAAAATTTTAGCGGAGGTCAAACATTGCTTGAACGTGTGGCGGATGGTTTCCCAGGGAAACAGCACATCAGTGCTTAGAGCTTCCAGCAGCCTCTCCAGAACGTCACCCAGACACCAGCCAGAGCAGAGTGTTTGCAATAGAACAGGAGACTCAAACTATCTCAGAAAAAGCACTGTGAACAAAACGAATCATTTCAAAAGATGAAGAAATATTCTTCAAGAGTGGTGCCCTTAGCATCCTACAATGTTTCTGCACGGAACTCACCTCTCTCAGATGGTAAATGCTGTTTTACTGGGCATTTGTCCTCTGCGTGGCTGGTCCTATGCTCCTTAATGCTCATTATTATTGTTGCTGTGTTTATTCTCTGTAGACATCCTTGAAATGCAGCTTCAATTACCTGTTGCCTTCATTTGGCTTTTACTTACAGAATTGGCAGTTTGGAGATGAAAATTATTGTAGAGAAAATCTTAGATTTCCCAAAAGACAAAACTTTTAAAAGTTGCTCAGATTTGACTTACTTAAGTATCATTCTATTTGGAGCCTGAACTCTCTTACGGAATTCTAATTACAGAGGTCTCTGTCTTTGACTTCTCTCATATTTCAGTCATGATACTTAGTTGCTGTTTCTCTTAATGTAAGGAAAATATATAACGTAACACTTCTTATTAGAGTCTAGTGTTTGAAAAACAAAGGTATACTAAAGGAATTGAATACAATGTATGTTTTCCTACCTAGCTGAATTGAAATCCTAACTGACATTCCTAATTGAGCCTAACTGACATTTTGTGTGAACTTGGGTTGAGTCTAACTCTAAAGAATGAAGGGGAAAACAACATTAATTGTTTAAGGTTAAATTATCAGTCCTTCTGACTCATAGACATTGACTAATATTGACTCTTATAGACTCATATATTGAATGCTGGTTTGTTTGTTTAAGAAAAAGAATTAAAATTCTCTCTTTACCAATCTTACCTGTATTAGTTTAGACATCAGGTTTTTAAGTACTGGATTGGTAAAGTGATAATGTCTTTATTTAATTAGGGAATATTTTATAATTACTTACACTAAGAACTGCTCCAAAAGTATTATATTCAAGAATGAGTAATATGGTAATTTCCTTACATTACTCCTTGGGTTCATCGAGAGACTGTATATTTCATTGGTATTTCTGTGATAAATAGCAATAAACATCAAACTAATTAGGTAGAAAGCTCAGCTAAGCTGTAATAAAGTTTAAACTAAAAAATGTTTCTTTTTAAAAAGTGGTTGAGGGGCCCCTGGGTGGCTCAGAGGGTTAAGCCTCTGCCTTCGGCTCGGGTCATGATCCCAGAGTCCTGGGATCGAGCCCCACATCGGGCTCTCTGCTCAGCAGGGAGCCTGCTTCCCCCACCTCTCTCTGCCTGCCTCTCTGCCTACTTGTGATCTCTCTCTCTGTGTCTAATAAATAAATAAAAAATGGTTGAATTATTTCAAGTAGATACAATTCCATAAACAATTAGCTAACAAAGTTTTCTTAGACCTGATCTAAACACGACTGCTAGATAGCATATTAACTATTGATATTAAAAAAAGATAGATATTTGATATGCAGATGAATGCTCACAAAGGGGTTTGGCAAATTAAATGTTCTTCCTCAGTCTTATTTCTCACCTCTAAATGTATTCACCAGACTCTTTTTGGGGTCACAAAACTAAACGTCAATGTGGCTTATGTCCAATTGATCACAAAATGTAAAATAGTTAAATCCCAAATAGTGGAACTTTATATCCATCCTAAAACAAGTTTTTTTCCTGTGTGAGTTCAGGTGTGAACTGCAAGGAATTAAGACATTCCTGATGCTTTATGCATGACTGGATTCTTCAAATCAAATATACAAAGTTTTCCAACATGTTATTTTAAAATCTTGCTCATGTCAACCATCTGTTTTACTCATGTACTAATAATAAATTCTAAATGTTAGACAGAAACACTTAAGGCTAGTTTTATATCTTCTCTTAGATCCCACCTGATATGCTTTTATTACTGAAATGCAAAAAGAGAATAAATCTCATCATGAGACAGCATCATTATTTACCCCAAGAACAAGCAGACTCTACTGTATTTAGATGGCACCTTTAAAGTCCTTTCTGTTGCCTACACATCAGGTAAGAGTTTATTTTACTTTTTGGACAAGATAAACATTTAATTTTTGGAAAAACAAATGAAATTATCACGATCTGTAAATGGCATGCAGTGCATTCCAGGTTTCTGACAATGGCACTTGGCTAACTTCTTCTCTTGGCCTCCTGCTTAATATCACTTCTTCAGGAAGACTTTTCTGAGCCCCAGGCCTGGGTAGATGCCCCTGTCTTGGCTCAGGCAGACCCGCTCGGCCTATCTTATCACCGTGCTTCTCTGCACTATTGCAATTGCCCATTTGGGGTCTATATTTTCCTAAAGACTGAATTCTATGAGGGCCACAGCTTTCTCCTTCACAGTTATTTTCCCAGCGCTTAAGGTGATGTCTAGCACATGCAGGATATTGAGTAAATGTTCGTTGGGAGAATGGATGAACAAATGCATAATGCATTCTACATAATGATGGACTTGCCTTTTTTTTTTTTTTTTTAAGAATATGAGCAGTTAGAATAAACCAGGTTTTCAATATGGGATTTCTCTGCATGAAAGTCTGACCTATAAGTCAGCATCGGAAAGCTGAGGCTCAATCAAATTATTTGATTTAATACTAATGTTGTTTTTATAAAACATAGAAAACCACATTTCCAATGGCTCTGGCTCTGGTTGCAAGTGAGAAAAAAGGTAAAAGGAAGAGAGAAAACGGGCTTAGGGTTAACCAGCTATGGCCAGGAGGGGAGTGGAGGAGGCTGACCTATCATGGCATGGATTAAGCAAAAGGGAAACTCATCCTAATCCAAGATGAGGAGGAGCTGTGGATGAGGGATAAGAAGACTTGTGATATATAGGCAAGGAGAGGTAGAGAAGCAAGAATGGTCCAAAGCAGTCAGCAGAAGAAACTGGGTTCAAAATGAACAGCAAATAATGGAGAGTGGACAGGTGAGTGTTGGAGCCCAGGACATCCCTAGATGCAATGAGGCTCTGGGAGTCTCTTCTGCCCAGACACAACCAGCTCACCTGATTCGTCTGCTTCTTTGGAAAGTTGATCCTCCAGAATGCTTAACTCTGTTAGTCTTCTCTGGGAATTCTTGGTGTTTTTCACTGAAAGGAACAAGACTCCTCTTGGAGGACTTTTCACAGGGAGCATATATACATCAGGGATCAAACATTTGAGTTCAGACTTTTGAGAGCAGCCCAAATGGGCTTTTAATCACCAGAAATTGATACGTAAACATAGCAGATTTGGTATCAGACTGGCATGTCTGCAGTTTTCAACTTTTCCTTCTTAATTCTGTAAAATTATTTTTTCACTGCCACACTGAAGGGGTACATGGCATAAGAACTCGGTTGGTGCTCTGAGTGGATTAAGAGAATTATTATTAAAATAAGAAAATAGGTACAGAGTTACAGTTTGGGAAGAAGGAAAAAATTTGAAAATGGATGGTAATGATGATTGAATTGAACAATATCAATATAGGTAATACATTAAAAATTACCCTTAAAGAGGGTATAATGGTAAATTCTATGCTATACCACAATAAAAATATAAGACAATAGCAATGAGTTTGATATAAAAAATGGTAGTTATTTTCCAACTTCATATATAGAAACTCAAGAGACTGACAAAGAAACATCCATGATCAGATGCTTAGTCAGGAGTTAAACTGACCACGAAGCCCCGGGAATCTTAATTTCTGTTACAGTGTTCTTTTCATGCAAAACTGCAGATTCAACCCTGTCCCTTCGGTATGCATAACTGGGATTCTGGAAGCCTCATAACATTGTCTTATAAAAATGATCAGTTAGACAGTGTACACAGTGGAATTTTAAAACCATGTCCTTTGATAAAACATGAGTGTAATGAACTTGTCATACATCTTAGTCAATTTATTCTTGAAAATATACTCCCTATAGGGGCATTTAACACTGAAAAATATAAGCCTTCTTCATATTTTAAAGGAAAATCAGTTTCTGTTTCTTATTCTCTCAGGGATTCTTCCTTAGATCTTTTACTCTAGGGAAAGTTCCAAATGCAGTGATATTTCCTGAAAAATATCCTGCCCTGTGTCTAGGTATAAGTCTGAAAATCCCTTCCTTAGAAGAAACACAGGATTATTTCTGAGTTGTCATGGTGATGCTTAGGGAAGATAACTTTTTAAGGAGGTGAGAGAGAAGGACCATATTGGGTTGCATAAGCAAAATCTATGATTTTAACTTGTACCTAACTGGAAACAGTGCTAGTTGGTACTAAGTCACAAAATCTTCATTTAATTTAAATTTTTTTACACTAAAACTTCGCAGAGTGTCTTGTCCCACTTTCTCATTTTATAAATGAGAACACTCCAATCTTCCCAAGGTCACCCAGCCTCCTCCCTTCATGCTGCCTTACAAACTTTTCTTATGTACTTGTTGATACCACAGAGAAGTCATAACAGGGAACTTTCTCTTCTGAAATCGACCACCACTACCATTTTCACCCTCAGAAAGAGAGAGCTCATATGCCATTTTCCTCTCTTTTTTTCTCACCTCTTAATTAACATGATGACCTGAGGTAGAATCGACACACACACACACACACACACACACACACACACACACACACCTATTTTTAACTCTGTTAACCTGCCATTTTTTTTTCAACTTGTTCTTAGAGTTATTACTTAAAAATCTCTGTTGTGTGTTTGGTTTCTCTCTCATGCATCCTGTTTTTCCCTCCAGTTTCCTATTTCTGGGGAAATAAGACTATATTCTTGAAATCCCATCATTCGTGAGCTAAAAGAAATATTTGTGACGTTGCTAAGCAAGAAATTGACGCTAATGGGATACTTGTATCAGAGAAGGAAGTCCTAAGGTTTGCTGGGAAATTAACCAGGATAAAGATGCAGGACATCAACACTGAGAGTCTTTGGGAAATACACAGCAGTTTCCCTCGGGATGCCCTCTAATAATTATTTACAACTTCTTCTTCTTCCTTAAATTAAATCTACTTTTCCTCAACTGCAAACATTTAAGAAAAATATAAAACTGGTTTTAGTCAATGTTGCCTTGTTTTGCTTAATGACTGTGCTTCCCCACTGCAAATGTACAGTATTTTACAACACTGTGCACTAAATGGGACTTCAGTACCAATCTGTGGTCAAACCACAATTTATAACTTTGTTTATATAGGGAAATACATTTAGAGTTGGGAAAAACTCTAAGTCAGATTTTTCCTGTGGTATATGGCTTGAGCTTAAGTAAAATTCAATCAGTAACTATTTTTTGAGAGCCTTCTGGGTGAAAGGCACCATCATGGGTGCTATAATAGTCTGCAAATAAAATAACAACAAAGTACATTATCTCATCTAATCCTTACAACAACCCTACTAGGTAAATATCACTCTCCTTCTTGCCAGTGAAGAAGCAAAGGCTCAGAAAGGAAAGATCATTGGCTCAAGAGCACAAGGTGGTGAGAAGCAGAGCTGATGTTCCAGCCTTGGTCATCTGACTTCTGAGTCTGGGCCCTTTAACTGTGCTGTAGTGCAGAAATTATGCTCTAAGGAGACTGTGCCGGAAGTCAAGCTGGACCTTAGAAAAATCCTTGGAAGCTACGCTGTCAGCAGCTTCCAGAAAAAGAATTCGTGTGAAATCTCAAATGGGACAGTTTCTTCTGATGGTTGCTATATAGAAATGCCTCTTACAGAATGCTGTTCCAAGTTACTGGGAGATCAAAAGTGTCACTGGAACAACTGAGACTCAGAGGACAGAGAGAGAGCAGAGCTTGTGACTGCGAGCCTCCTACTGGCGAGGAGAGAAGGGGATGTGGGGTGGGGGGACGCGGGGCACAAACTGCCATCTTCTCCGGGGAGTGTATGACAGACTCTCCTTGTGTCCCTCAACAAGACTTTGTAGATATCAAGCCTCGTATATTTCACTTTGATCTAAACCCCGAAGGAGCCACATACATAATACATTTATAATTGCTCTATTAAGATTTGCCAGAAATCCTGGAAAGCTGATTCTTTTCTGCTCACCTGCTGATCAGGCCGACTCGGCAGGTCTGTTAGTGGTCTCCATCCAGAAGATAGAGATGCAAAAACCATTTGTCCTGGCTGCCCAGATTGTAAACGTGATAGCTCTTTGGAGTCAACTGCATCTGGCATTCATGAGATCTAAAAGCAATTAATTGTCAGTGCAGTTTCCGTTTCCTGCTCACATTTCAAAGATGCAAATATGAGAAAATCCCTTTTGATGGTGGGGGGGGGGCAGAGCTCAGAAACACCTGAGGCTTTATTTTGGAAAAGACACCTGAAATTGGCTTTTTAAGTTGGGGGCATGGGCAAGATGGAGTACTTAAGCCAGTAAACTACCCACAAGAGTAGGCTGAGGACTGGGGCTGAGCCTCAAGTGGGTCTCCTGTTCCCCACGCTCCCCTGCACAGCTCCTTTCCCCAAATGCTCTATAGCAGGTGCAGGAAGAGGGAGGCTGGGAGGGATCTCAGTGGTTGTTCACTTGGAGAGGACATCATAGGACTTGGATGCCAGTTTTCAATCGCAGGTCTCCATCTTCTTCGCTGGAGGAGGCAAGGACACGCCTGAAGGAACTAGAGCCGCCCCTTCCCCCCACCACTGAGCTGAGGCTGAACTGGAAGGAGTAAAGGCCAGGGCTGGTGAAACCCAGTGGGCTGAGCTCTGCCCTTCTGAGTAGCGCTGGCAATCTGGTATGGATATGCACATCCCACACCCCAGAATCCAGCCGGCTCTCTCCGCCCTCCAGCAGCTTGGGGAGGTGGTGATCGAGCTGTCCAGGGCCAGCCTGACATGCATGAGCTGCTGGTACTTGTGCAGCCACTGTGCCAAGTCCTGCTCAACTCACTGTGTCCTCACTGGCCCGCTTCCCCTGCAGGATTCTTGGTAATCAGCAAGGGCGGCCTCCACGGAAGTCCTCTGGCCTTTGACACCCTGGACCTCAGTGGGGAGTGGGCTGATGTTGTGGTTTACCGCAGAAATCTTCCTCTTTGTGCATCAGAGGCCATCCCCGTGCTTCCCAGCCAAGTTCTGTAGCTCCTACTTCTAATCTGGGACAGTCCTCTGTCTTCTCCTGGCGGTGGCTGGTGACCTCCTGGTACGGGACCTTGAGCTCGTGAGGATGCCTTCTGTTCCGGGAGCCACTGCTGTCGGGGGAGAGGACAGTGGAGGTGTCGGAGATCTGTGGCTGCTGCGTTTGGCTCTTCTCTTCCCACAGTTGGCTGTCCCCTCCAGGCTGACTCCAGCTCTGCCTCGTTCATGTGAGCTTCACCTACAGCCTTCCTGATGGTGACAAATGCATTCTCCATCACTGCACACTCTTTGATCTCTTCCTGTGGTTTTTTCTGAAGTCCTCCACCAGCCCCTGCATATTGCCAAGTGCCACCTGCAGCTTCAGCCTCTCCTGGACCACTGTGTCCACCTGCCAACAAAGCTTGTGGATGTCACTCTGGAGCATGATGTCCTTGCTGCTCTGAGCTGGTTTCTGCTGCTGTAGGAGGCTCTACCTGGTCCCCAGAATCTCGTTCTGCTACTCCAGGTTCCATACTTTGTCAGTAAAGGAGACAAACTTGCTGCTGTGGGAGGGTCTTGATCTGTTCCTTCTCCTGGGTACACCAGGCCTGGATGTTGGGGTTCACCTCCAGCTTAAGAGGACCCTACAGACTCTGGTTCACTGAGATAGCTGCGATGTCCCCTATACCCCTAGACCCACTATAGCCATGACCATACTCATGCTGGTGTCCAGGCCATCCTGCAAGCTGCTGCTTTGCCTACCGGGAGAAGGCTGGGGGGCAGATGTGGACAGCAGACACACCTGTGGATGAGCAGCTGCTAAAGCCTGAGGGCCAGAGGTGGATACCTCATAGGACTTCTGGTTCACTCTGATGGACATGGCAGAGGCTGGAGCAGGGGTGAGTAGCTGGACCAGAGAATCCAAAAAGATCTGAGATGCTGCTTCTAGGTGGGAGCAAGGGAACCTTGATGTGGCTGGAGTTTACTAACTTTCCTGCTAATCAACCAGTTTCACGAGGATTTATTGAATAGTGAGTGTGTGCCTAACATCCGTTCATAAAGGACTAAGAGACTCAAAACAAGGAAGAATTAGTTCTTATCCTTAATTAGGGCATTTCTAATCTTGTCAATTTACTTATTTAGTCATTAAACATATGTTTCTTGAACATGTGTTAAGTGATAAAAAATAGATACATTAAAGTTACTGAACATAAATGGCACAATTTGGTGCTACACTGAGTTTCTCCTCAAGGGCCAGGCAGCTCCACAGATGCCCGTGAAAAGTTCCTGAGTGCCGGGACTGGGGATACAAGAAATGGTCAAGATAGAGGCCCATACTATTAAAAAGCTAAAAGCCAGGGAAAAAAATAAATGCACCAGAAGTGACAGGATAGTACGGCATAATTAGGGAATTGGGCACGTGCAGAGGAAAGCTCATGGTCAAGGAATGCCCTTGAGGGTAGGGAACATTGACCTGAGTCCTGAAACTCACATAGGAGTTCACAGAATGTAGGCCCAGGGGCTGGATGGGGAGAAATGGTCAATGGCATGGCTGGAGAAACAGGCGAGTTTGTACTTGTCTGTGACCATGTCGGGAGTCATGAGTCCATCCTCTCCAACCGGCCCATGAATTCTAGTGGCCCCAAACTTTGATCTCCGCCTCCTCTACTCAGTGGTGCCTCAGGGCTCTCTGCTCAGGCTCACCTTTCTGCTCCACACGGAGGAAACTGTCTTTAAGCAGAAGCTGGAGTTCAAGGGGCTCACCTTGCCACCTTTCTTAAAGTGGCAGTCTCATGCCACCTGTTGGCCAGTGCCTGCGAACTATTGTCTCTGTGGTTTGTCCAGTTTTATTTCGTCTGCAGTGGGAGGGAGGACTAGTCCTGCACAAGTTACTTCATCACACCTGGAACTTTCCCCTGTATCTTGAATAACCCTTTACTCAACCCTGATGCCGAACCCTTCCAATTTCTCAAACCTCTGCTACCGTTCCTCTTCCTTCTACTTCCTTCACCTCCTCTCTACTGAAATTGCTTCATAAGTCACCTGTGATGTCCTTATTGCCATAATCAATGGATGTTTCTTCCACCTTCAGTCTCCATGACCTCCTGGTAGCATATGAAACGGTTAACTGGTATCTCCTTTTAGAAACTGTCTTCACTTGAATTCTTACCTCTATGACTCTACTTCTGCCTCTGACCTTCCTTTGTTTTGTCCTCTGGCCTCAAATTCTCCACCACCTAGTATTCCCTAGGACTGTTCCCCAGCGTGCTTATCCTAGACCCTCTGAGAATCTGCTCTGTGTTCATAGCTCCAGATGGTTAATTCCTTGCCCTGCCTTCCTCTGTCTCTTTTATGTTAAGTATTTCACTCCATGTAACCAGTCCTGTCTTCTTCATCTGAAGTGGTCGCCTGTAAGTGTTGTTCCTACTTCTGGAGTCTTGTGGTTTCTCCTACCCTCCAGGTTCAGGTTCCTCAAGTTCCTGATTTTAATTAAGTCCAAGATTTGTCAATGTATCATCAATTTCCATGTTGGGTTATAATTCATGTTTTTCAGCCTCTTGGCCCCAATATACTCTGAACCATAGCAGAGAGACCTGATCTTCACCCTCTTCATGGCCCAGATAACCTAGTTGAGTGTCTGGCACACAGGAGACCCCTCAGTAAGTCTTTATGAATGAATGAATGAATGAATGAATGAGAGTTGCCAAATCTCCTATAGCCAAAATAAATGGTAGCCAGGAAAATCAGTCTCTGGGCTCCAGGTGTGTGGGTCAAGGTTTACCCAGAGTTTTCTCTCTGATAGCAGATAACTTTCCACATGGCAGAAACTCTGTGCAATCCTAGGCCTGGGAGCTCATGGCGGTCCATTATGCAAGAAAAAAAACAAAGGAGGAGGGCATCATCTGGGAGACTGGAGGAGTAAAGATGGCAAGAGGAGATAGATTCAAGGAATGTTTAGAAGGTGATGCCAGCAGGAGCCTTTAAATTATTCCAGGGCTCCTGCAGTAAATTCAAGTCATTTCCCAGACAGTGTGAACATCAGAAGTATCTTCCACTCCATTAGATAAATTTAGGATTGCAAGAAGAGAACATGCTTAACAGACTACAAGAGCTGCCTCTGCAAGAGAATTTTTAAATCTGTTATGCTCAGCTGTCAGTACCGGTGCAGTACACATTCCAACACTTGCCTAGCTGCTATGATTTGCCTCCCATGGGCGAATACAGTACTCCCAAGAGATAACTGACTCTCATTTGCTTACCAAAGGAATACACCAAACACTTTAATGTTTATCCCTCATCTCTGGCCAAGAAATGGCCTTGGTAATGAGTGAGGATTTTGATTGAACATTTGAAATGAACTTGGGGGCAGGGAGGTGATTAACATGCCAGATCAGCTCCCCTGGATTCTGGGCAGGAAGATTTCAGGAAGCCTAAAGAAAATTTCACATCTTATCCTATGAAATTACAGCCCCATGCATGATTTTTATGAATCTTTTGCACTGTAATTAAGAGATTATCTTTCTTGTAACAAGACTATCCCAGGGTGCCTGAGTGGTGCAATCCGGTTAAGCTTCTGACACTCTTGGTTGCTGTTCAGGTTGTGATCTCAGGGTCCTAAGATCGAGCCCCGCAAGGAGCCTGGAGTCAGACTCTGCACTCAGTGAGGAGTCTGCTTGAGATTCTCTCTCCCCCTCTCTTTTTCTGAACCTCCCCCTCACACACACTTTCTCTCTCTCTCAAATAAATAAATAAATCTTAAAAAAAAATAATAAAGTATCCTGAATGACCTGTTTCTGCCATCTTTCTTCCATCCTGCAGCTCCTCATTTCCATGAAACCCAGGATTTGTCGCTGTATCAGGGCTTTCCATGTTGGGATATATTTCACCTGTTTTCTGGTTTCTTTGCCCCAAGTGTATCGTGCATCAAGGCAGAGAGACTTGGTCTTCTCCCTGCCTCCATCCATCAGCATGGGTGTCCATCCCCATCCCCTACATAACAGATTTGGGATGATTTGTCTACTACTTAAAATAACATGATTTCTGTATTTTCAAAATCTGTAGAGAAACTATGTCCTTTCTCTTTGAATTTGTAAATGTCGACCCTTCCTGCTTGAGCTTTCTCACCTTCCATGACTTCCTCTGTAAGTGCTGATCCCTTTGGCCTTGCTTCCCCACCAACAGTATGCCTCCCACGGTCCATAATGACTAAAGCCAGACTCTGTGCCATGGCTTCTTCCCCTCCTCTCTTTCTCTGGCTTCTATATTGTTGCATCCTCCGGTTTCTTCCCCTCACCTTTTTGGCTGTTGTTGTTTTTTTTTTTAATAGATTCATTAATCTTTAATTAATGGTTTTCTTAAGTCCCAGCCCTAATTATCTGCATTTCTCAGTTAGCATTCTCTCTCTGAATGATCTCATTCCCTCTGGTATGAGTTAACTAGGGTTGCCATAAGAAAGTACCACAGATTTGGTGGCTTACGACAGAAGTGTATTGTCTCATCATTCTGGAGGCCAAAAATCTGAGATCGAGGTGTCTGCAGTATTTCCTCCTTCCAGGGCGAGGGAGAGGGGATCTTTTCTTTGCTTCTTGCCTAGCTCCTGGTGATCTGTTGATAGCCTTTGGTGTACTCTGGCTTATAGAGGCAACACTCAGTATCTACCTTCATCTTCACGTGGTGTTTTCCCCGTCTGTGCATTTGTATCTAAACTTCCCCTTTTTATAAGACACCAGGCCTATGGGATTAGGGCCCACCCTGAAGACCTCATGTTAATTTGGTTACCTCTGTAAAGATCCTACCTCCAAATAAGGTCTCATTCTGTTATGTTGGGGATTAGGACTTCAACATGTGTTGAGAAGGGGTAGGATATATTCAACCCATAACATCTATAGCTTCGATGATTTGTCCATATACTGATGACTCGCCAATCTGTGTCTCCATCCCAAACCTGTCTTCTGGACTCTGGACCTGTGTGTCCAACTGCCCACCATCCATCCCTCTTGGATGAATTTCATGCACCTAAACTCAACATGTCTAAGAATGGTGCCTTATCAATTCATTTGTCCTGGACAGAAACTGATACTTATTCTTGACTACTCCTTCAGCCTCATTTCTACAACCACATCCAGTCATTTACCAAATAATGTCAGTTCTATCTCTGTAATGGCTCTCAAATCAACCCCTCTTTGACCTCACTTACCACCTCTGCAAGGCCACTAGTGTCTCTCCCCCAGACCACTCCAGTGGTTTCCTAACAAGTCATTCTGTATCTGGTTTTACTCCCTCTCAAGCCATTCTCCACTTTGCAGAACACTCTTCTAAAAACCCAAATCTGATCACTTCATTTCTCTGCTTAAGCCATTCAGTGGCAGTAAGTGCCCTTGAAAGTGGATATTGAACCCAGACAGCTGATGTTAGGCCTTGAGCAGCACATTGAAAGGACAGTAGAACCTAGGTGAGTGGGGAAAAGGCTTGTATGAATGCAGACCTTGGACTAAATCTTGTAGATTTAGATGCAAGGGCCATGTCAGTCCACTTTCCCGCTAAGTGTAGATACCCACAACAATTGTGAAAACGACCTGATGTTGGTAATGTAGCTTTCCCCATATCCCTCAGGGCAGAAATGTGTGAATAGTTGTCTTTAGATTGTGGCCTAAGTCACAGTGGAACTGCCCAAGCAGCTGCCTCTGCCAGTTCCTGCCTTGCACTCCTCCCTGGTGACAGATGTAGATGCCAACAGCATTAGCTGTACCCTGGCGTGCTCTCCCACCCATTTATTTTTTTCTGCTCATGCATAAGGCATAAATATTTTGTAAACGCTTCCATAAGCTTATGGTTTAAAAGCTAATTCCCAAGTGAGAAGACACTGGTGGACCACTGGCAATGGCAAAGGGCTGAGCATTCAGTTGGCTGTCAGATTAAAAGCTGGCTTGTCCACCCATTCAGCATTTAGTGCTATTTATGGAAATTACTGTGTAATTGGCTTTTCTCCTTTTAGACCATAAGAAAATGAGGGAAGGTATCATGCCTTCTTGTCTTCCTTGTACTTAGCAGAGGGCCAGATATGTAGTAGGCATCAATAACTTCTTAATTAATGAGTTACCACACAATTAGGCCAGTAGCCACAGGTCTTTGTGTTATCCTGAATTGGTTTTTGACTACAATGAAGTATGAGGCTGCCTTGTCTAATCCTTCAACCGAGAAATTCACCAGGGGCAATTTGGAAGAGAATGTATTCCAGGAGAGCCTTCCAAGAAGGAATTTGTAAGTAAAGGGTTTCTACAGTCATCAGGGCATATTTTTCAAGATTTTCAGGGCAATAATGACATTGCTGGAGGATGGTAGTGATGAGGCAAGGTACATAGAGATCTTAGTTCCCTTCATGTGCACCTGCATGTGGATAAATGCTTCAGTTCAAATCACAAAGAAATCAAGACTTTAGGGGCAGAAGAGACAAAGGTTCAACTAGAAGAGTCAGTGTGAAGGCTTAATGAAAGGAAAACAAGATCATTCAAGGAAGCAAACTCAACATATGAAAATCCAAGATTAGAAAACAAATTAAAATCAGTTACTTATTTTAACAAGAAGTTATTACTTCAAACATAAACACTCCCACTGCATCTAAAATATGATTAATGTAAAATTAACCAATTCATGTAAAATATGATTAATACCATTACATCATTTGTATGTTTTAAGAGTAGTGTATATGGTGTTATAAAAAGCAAAATAGTTGTGTAGTCTTAATGCCAGTATCTTACCAACTGACACCAGGGGTGTGTGTTCAAAGGTACAATTTCCAGAATTGCACTTAATACTCCAAGAGTAACCAAGCTATAGATTTATACTAGACCAGGGTAGCACCTTTACTTTTATTTTTTTCATATGGCACAGCATTTTCTTATCTATCTTGCTTCAATTTATTGAGCAGATCTCTTTGGGAAATGTTCTAAAATGGATCCTACATTTCTTTTGGTTTTCCTGGGTTAAAGTGAGTATTTCAGAGCCATCATGACGGGCTTTTTTTACTGTATGGTCAACGAATCTCCACCTGCTGTTGGCATCAGTGCCTAGAGTGACACAGGAGAGCAGTGGGGTTGGTACATCTTTGAAGTTCTCCCTTTCCACCTTCACCTAGGAGTCAGCCAAATCCCCTCCCAGGGGAACACTTGCTTCCAGGTGTTCAGCAAAGGTAATGGTCAGCTATAACCCCTTAAGAATGTCTGCCCTTGGGTTCTTATAGGGCAGCTGGGAAGAATTCCAGAAAATCTTCCTAAATCTTCCTAAAATCTCTCCATGATCCTTCCCTGAGAACAGAGAGTGTCACTCATAGGGTGACAATACAAGGGAAGTAGTGGGTGAGGACGTCAGGGAGAAAGAGGGAAGGACAGGAGAAGAGGATGCTGTGGGGTTGGTTGTACATGAAGGCCCTGGAGAGTCCATCTTTGGTGGGGCTCTCAACTTGGAGCCTCTGAAGTTGTTATGGCTGGTTAGCAAAAGGGAAATTTACTGGATGGAATGGGTTGGAGAGACTCACAGAACCTTGGAAAATATGCAGGAACTGGGGGCCTTCACAATTGAGCAGCCAGGACAGGTCTCCAGGATGCTTCCGTTGCCATTCCTGTCCACCACTGGGCTGCCACTGCTGTTCATGGAACTTGGAACCATCCTGGTTTCTGGATGTTTAAAGTTCTGGATAGGAGGGTCTGATGGGGGAAAACCTAGTCATGTCTGCCTCCTATTGTTGGGGGGCAGAGAGAGGTTTAGACCTCTTAAAGAGCTTCCTTTGGCTTCCATTGTGGGATATGGGGCACTTTCCCAACAAGGCTTATGTAACTGGGCAGGGGGTGGGAGGGGAGAGCATGGCTAAGTAAAAAGAGAGATAAGTGCTGAGCAGTTAAAAGTAGGACAGAGGCCCAAGGTATTTACATTAAAAAAAAAAAATTCAGGGAGTTGTTAATGGGGCTTAGAGATATTTTTAAAAATTGTTATTTGTTCTTTAGCAATGAAAGACACTTTCATCTGGGAAATTATTTAAGACCAAGGCTATCACTAAAGAAAAAAAATGTTAAAGGCAATTTTGTAGTTTTCTGCTGATTCATTTCTAGGATCAGTCAAATAGATTTAAAATTCTTTCTTACATACCTTGGGAATACTTAAAAATCCATTCCAGATTTCTATGAATGTTCAGGAAAAATCATCAAGGTTATCCTATAATCTAACTCTCCAGATGATGAAGGTGTAAGGAGTCACAAGGCTGTGTAGTCAGAGTGTAAGGATGGGCAAGATAAGAGGTAACTGGAATTAGGAAAACAACTGTAGACTTAATAAAACACGGGTGTGGTTGGGGCCATAGCTGAGGGAGGAGGGGTGACATCTTCGTGCAGTGCTGAGGAAATTAATGCTTGATAGTAGATGGAGATGTAGGTCCAGAAGTGATCTAAACAAGCAACTGTTAAGAATGATATTTTAGGGGCACCTGGGTGGCTCAGTGGGTTAATCCTCTGCCTTCGGCTCAGGTCATGATCCCAGGGTCCTGGGATCGAGCCCCACATCGGGCTCTCTGCTCAGCAGGGAGCCTGCTTCCCTCTCTCTCTCTCTGCCTGCCTCTCTGCATACTTGTGATCTCTCTCTGTCAAATAAATAAATAAAATTTAAAAAAAATAGAATGATATTTTATTTGGGAGAAGGGAACCAGAAGAAATATAAGAGCTGTGGGAAGGAGCTGAGGGAGTTGGTGATGGCACTGGGAAGAACAGAGAGTGGTTGAATCTTAAGCAGGCTCTACACGCAGAGCAGAGCCTGACACCGGGCTGGATCTCACCACCCTGAGACCATGACCTGAGTCGAAATCAAGAGTTGGATACTTAACTGACTGAGCTACCTAGGCGCCCTGCCAACCTCTTCTTTAGAATACAAATCCAGAACTTGTGCTTGACAAATATATGGGTTACCCAAGTAAGAATGAAGCCCCTCTGGCATACATAAGCCCCAGGGTAAAGGGTGCTCTGGTTGCATCACACAAGGTTGAGATCATGACCAGGAAGAATAAGCACGACCAGTTTACAAGCACAAGATATTGTTATTATTGGTATTCTTTTGACTTTTACCAAGTGCATGCTTGGCAGGGAAAAAAAGAGTCCCACTGTCATACATGTTTCTAAAGGGTGAGTCCCCTCTCTCTTTAAAGAACATGTTTTGCTTGAACAACTTCCAAATAGATGTCTTCCTTCTAGGTTCTATCTGTTCTGTGCATCCTGCCCTCTCCTGCCAATTTTGCCTCCAAGAGACTCTGCTTCCAACTCATCATCCCTCTCTTTTGCTCTCAACAACTAAAAGGGCAAAATCCCCCACTTTTCTTTGTTGGAATCTGTTCTAGGCTCTCTTCCTATCCAAACCTTGCCCTGTGCTAGTGTCTGCTGGAATCTAGCATCCTCTGCTAAGTATTCCCTAACTGCCCAGGCTGAAATTAAGCTCCTCACTCTCTAAACAATAACTGTCCTTATTTTCTGTACCACAGAACTATTTCCTCTATCATATAAAAAGAGCTCAACGACGCTGATAGGCTGAAATGGGAAGGGCAACAAATTATACTGGAAAGAATATGGGCTTTGGAACTGGACCCGCCTTGACTTTCGAAAATCCTTATTTGGGCTGTTGGAGATCCACTTTCTTCTTCTATAAAATGGGGATAATAAAATCCACCCCACCGTGTTGTGTTGTCAGGAAATCATATATGTAAAGCTCTTGGCACATGATAGGTGTTAAATAAGTGCTAGACATTTTTATTTTTACATTGTAAAAATAGGGAGCAGTGACATACATTTTAGTTTTAAAGTTATTTATTGGTAGAGAAAATAAATCACATTCCAGATAGAATAAATTAGTACTGTTTTAGGGACAAGATGTGTATAGCAGAAATAGACCAATTATTAGTCCTTTCTTCCAATTACAGGTTTTAAGTGAATTAAAATAAATTAGGTTTTAAAAGATTTTTTAAAAGGTCACTTTAGTATGCATGTGTAGGTACCCATATATTTCAGATTTACATCTTGAAAATCTAGCTTTTAGTTAATGGACATTTGATTATCATTTGCAATAAGATAATTAACAAGTCTTAAAATTTTTTTGATACAAAAATTGTGGATAATAGTATAATCAACAACCAGTTTATTTTATTTTATTTTTATTTTATGTTTTTGATGTAGTGTTCAGTGATTCATTGTTTGTGTTTAACACCCAGTGCTCCATGCAATACGTGCCTTCCTTAATACCCATCATCATGCAACCCATGTTCCCACCCCCTCCCCTCTGAAACCCTCAGTTAGTTTCTCATTGTCCATAGTCTCTCATGGTTCGCCTCCCCCTGTGACTCCCCCAACTTCATTTTTCCCTTCCTTCTCCTATGTCCTCCATGCTATTCTTTATGTTCCACATATAAGTGAAACCATATGATAATTGTCTTTCTCTGCTTAACTTCTTTTACTTCACATAATCCCTCCAGTTCTATCCATGTTGATACAAATGGTGGGTATTCATTTCTGATGGCTGAGTAATACTCCATTGTATATATGAACCACATCTTCTTTATCCATTCATCTGCTGAAGGACAGCTTGGCTCCTTCCATAGTTTGGCTCTTGTGGACAATGCTGCTATGAACAGGGAGGTGCATGTGCCCCTTCTTTTCACTACATCTGTATCTTTGGGGTAAATACCTAGTAGTGCAATTGCTGGGTCCTAGGGTAGCTCTATTTTTAACTTTTTGAGGAATCTCCACACTGTTTTCCAAAGTGGCTGCACCAACCTGCATTCCTACCAACACTGTAAGAGGGTTCCTCTTTCTCCACATCTTCTCCAAAATTTGTTGTTTCTGCCTTGTCAATTTTTGCCATTCTAACTGGTGTAAAGTGGTATCACATAGGAGAGGGAAACAAAAGCAAAAATGAACTTTTGGGACCTCATCAAGATAAAAAGCTTCTGCACAGCAAAGAAGGAAAACAGTCAACAGTCAACAAAGCTAAGAGGCAACCCATGGATACGTGGATACAGTACAGATAAAGGGCTGGTATCCAAGATCTATAAAGAACTTCTCAAACTCAACACCCAAAAAACAAAGGATCAAGTCAAAAAATGGGCAGAAGACATGAACAGACACTTCTCCAAAGAAGACATATGAATGGCTAACAGACACATGAAAAAATGTTCAACATCATTAGCCATCAGGGAAATTCAAATCAAAGCAGCCAGTTTATTTTGAAAGATATTTCTCTATGAAATGAATCAAGAGTGTTCAGAGGTGCCTGAGTAACTCAGTCTGTTAAGCATCTGCCTTCCCATCAGCTCATGATCTCAGTGTGCTAGAATAGAGCCCTGAGTCGGGCTCCCTGCTTGGTGGGGAGTCTGCTTCTCCCTCGCCCTCTCCTTCTGCCCTCCCCCCTGCTTGTGCTCTCTTTCTCTCTCTCATACAAATAAATAAAATCTTTTTTTAGAAAAGTGTTCAGAGCTACAGAGAGTGAATAGTACGTGATACGTAAAGCGGTGCTGTGCTGGGAGGGTTTGGGCTTTAAAGGAAAAATGAAACAAGATGAAACCAGAGAGGGAGACAAACCATAAGAGACTCTTAATCTCAGGAAGCAAACTGAGGATTGCTGGAGGGGAAAGGGGTGAGAGGGATGGGGTGGCTGGGTGATGGACGTTGGGGAGGGTATGTGCTATGGTGAGAAAATAAATTTGAAAATAAAGAATAAGGTGGTACAGATTGAAACAGAAAGTTGATATAGTGCTTGTGAAAACATCCACCCTGTTGACCCCTTTCAATAATTCTAGGACTAAGTGTTTACCTAATAAGTGAGTAACTTAATTGCAAATTCTATATGAACTTCAATGAAAACTCAACCGATATGACAGTAAATACTCCCTCACTACAAGGAATATTTGCTGCCATTGTCATTTGATGAAATATGAAATATAGCTTTTCATATAATCTTTTGTTGAATTGCTGATACCCTATCTCTTTTTACAAGACAAAATGTCAAAGTGATAATTGTGGCTTCCAACCAACTCCACATGAAAATTCAGGATTACATTGCTGTATTTGATGGTTCTTCAGTGAATATAAATATCTTCACAGAAAAGATCATGGATATTTAAAAGAAACACACTTATAAAACATTATTTGAAAATAGTCAAAGTTAGTTTTATGCATAAAGTATAATTTTCAAAAGATTGGTTGGAAGAATAATCAAAGAAGAATCATCAATCAAAGAAGCTTAAAGCTAAAAGATCACAAGTTCTAGCCTCTGATTTTGTGATTATAATATTATTATTGTAGAAACATGGTAGATCAAATGACTTTGCCCTTCCAGATTCTCTGTCTACCTGCCCATAACCTCTCTCTACTTGCCCTTTTTTTGTGTGGCGGTTGAACTATAAGGACTGCAGAAACAGACTCTCTTGTCCTCTGACTTCGGCTTCCTGATCAATGGGAATTCCCTAAGAGATATCAAAGAAAAGGAGTATTTTCAGGAAGCCCTAGGTGGGTGCCTACCTTAATGAAAAGTTGTAATTCTTATCAGGCAAGCCCCTCCTTCCAGATTTTTCTAATCACTCCCTCTCCTTGTACTTTCAGGCCCAAGTATAGTAAGAACCATTGCTACACCTAGGTACTGCCCTCCCTTCTGTGGCATGACAGGTAGTAGTTCTCAAATTTTTCACTTGCATTGGAATCATCTGGAGGGCTCCTTAAACCATAGGTTACCCCCACAGCAGTGTCTCATTTAATAGGTCTGAGGTGGCTGCTGAGAATTTGCATTTCTAACGAACTCCCAGGTGATGCTTCAGTGGCCAGCTTAGGGAACCATATGGCCCAGTAGCCCTGTACCTTGACCACCTTTTATTTATTTTTATTTTATTTTATTTTATTTTATTTTATTTTATTTTATTTTATTTTATTTTTTCAGTGTTCCAAGATTCATTGTTTATGCACTACACCCAGTGCTCCATGCAATATATACCATCATTAACACCCACCACCAGGCTCACCCATCCCCCCACACCCCCCAACACCCTCAGTTTGGTTCTCAGAGTCCAAGTTCTCTCATGCTTCATTTCCCCATCCGATTTCACCCAATTCACTTTTCCTTTCCTTCTCCTAATGTCCTCCATGTTATTCCTTATATTCCACAAGTAAGTGAAACCATATGATAATTGACTCTCTCTGCTTAACTTATTTCACTCAGCATAATCTTCTCCAGTCCCGTCCATGTTGATACAAAAGTTGGGTATTCATCCTTTCTGATGGCTGAGTAATATTCCATTGTATATATGGACCATATCTTCTTTACCCATTCATCTGTTGAAGGGCATCTTGGCTCTTTCCACAGTTTGGTGATTATGGCCATTGCAGCTATGAACATTGGGGTACATATGGCCTTTCTTTTGCCCACCTTTTAAATAAAGTATCCTAATTTGAGTTTGCTCTTTCTCGCTTCTGGGGACTTGACTAATATAAACGGCTGTAAAAAAATTAGTTAAAAATAGAGTTTGTTTTATGGTTAAACATGATTTGCAGGTGATTGTTTGAAAAAGATGTGAGATATATATACATAATGAAATATTACTCAGCCATCAAAAAGAATGAAATCTTGCCATTTGCAATGATGTGGATGAACTAGAGAGTATTATGCTAAGCAAAATAATTCAGAGAAAGACAGATACCATATGATTTCACTCATGTGGAATTTAAGAAAGAAAACAAAGAGGGAGGCAAACTGTAAGAGACTCTTAATTGTAGTAAACAAACTGAGGATTGCTGGAGGAAGGTGGATGGTGGGATGGGGTAACTGGGTGATGGGCATTAAGGAAGGCCCTTGAAGTAATGAGCACTGGGTGTTGTATGCAACTGATGACTCACTGAATTCTACCTCTAAAACTAATAATATACTATATGTTAATTAAATTGAATTTAAATTTTAAAAATTTAAAAATCTTTAAATCAATGGAGAGAAAGGTGTAGGGATTTAGGAAACCATTTTGTTCAATCATTAAATTTCAGAGTCTTAAGAATACAAAGAGAGGTCCCACTGGACCTCTGAGAGAATGTAGCCAGTTGGTATCTTGCCTTTCATGGAAGTCTGTCCAGGATACTATGCTGCCTCTGGTCATACAGCTCCTACCCCTCCAACCCCACTTCCCTTCCCATCCTGTCACCCCCTATCCCCTGGATTGTGTAATTGCCTTCTGTATTCTCATTTTCTCTGCCTTTAGGTTTGGACACCAGGGCTACCTGTGATATTTCAGGTAAGTAGACTCATAGTTTGGGGCAAGCAAGGATAAGATCTTCAGCTCACTGTTCAGTATAATGCTCAGTAGAACCAAATGTGTCATTGACCTTTTGTGTTCATGAGAGATTAAGAGTCAATGGTAGGGCTCTTCTTAGCATGATATCTTCTTAGAATGATGTCTTTTATCTTCCAAGTCATCTTGCCCTTGGCTCACACCTCTCACCTACTTTCCAAAGAGCTTTTCCTAGCTACTCTTTATTGCTTGGCATTTCAAGTTGTTATCTGAGAACTCTACACTTTATACTGTGGTTAGGCGGTTGTTTTACTCAGCCTCTATAGTTCTTCCCCTTTTTGCTTGGATGTTTCTAAGTGGATGCCCCAGGCCCTGTCTGCCCAGCCCCACACACCCTCTCCCGGTGTTGTCACAGTGTTCTCTGTCCACAGAAGTTGGACCAGGTGTCAGTATAAGACACAACAATTTCTGCCTCAAGATTTTTGACTCTGGGAAACTGGATGTCTCCCTGGAGGCTAAGGCTGTAAGACTGGAAACCTGGAAGCTTCAAACAACCAAATTTTCTGCAGAGAAAGGCCAACAGCAGCCAAGTGAGAAGACAGGCAGCTGGCACCTGCAGTGAGAGATGGGGGACGGTTCGCCTACATCTCCCCAGTCCCAGGTGTTCCTGAGGCATAGGGACATTCCTGGCTGTCCTGCCCCTTGGTTGCTACACTCCTAAAAACTCTCCATTTTTGCTTAAATGGGGTCGAGTTTGGATTTCTATTTTATGAAGTCAGACGTTCTAACCAATAAAGTACCACTAATAGTCATTTTTGTTTACCTGTTTATTTTTTGTTATAATAGTCTGCATTTATTGAGTACATTCTGTGGACCATTTCATCTGAGCACTGCTCCTCAAAGGATTTTCAAGGCTTGTTTGTACTCAGAATTCAGCATCTTGGAGTTGCTCATCTTACCATTGTCTCACAGCATGTTCTTTACCCCTCTGAGTATTTGCTCCTATGGTTGCCTCTGACTCTATTGCTTATTCCTCAGTGTAGAACTCTGCCCAGCAAAGTCCTGCTCATCCTTCAAAGCCAACTTTGATGTCTTCCCTGCTCCAGGCAAAATGAATCACTCCCTTTCTTCTTGCTCTCCAATTCACATTAAATTATGGTTAATTGGTTACATGTCTGGCTCCAATACTACGTTGAGAGCTCCATGCAGACATGGATTGTGTGTCCTTGATTTGTCTTAACTCCTGTTCCGGACACAATACCTGCCCTAGAATGGGTGCTGAATAACTACTTGTTGAGGTAAATCGATTTGGGGAACATGCAGAGCCTAACCAGTGCAAATGAAGAAATTATATTCTTGTGCCTGGAAAATATGAAGAATGGCACCAAGATGGCCCCACTGCTAGGGCTGGCTCAGGTGAATAGTTGTCTTTACAAGGGGCGGGGAGATGCTCTGGTGTGACTAATGAGAGACTTCCAACCTATCACTTCTAATTCAGTTTACTCTCAATACCTATTAAAGTCTGAACACTGTTCACTAACTGAATTTGCAATGCCCAGGCACTCACTGTGGCATAGAAAATAGAAAATAGACATGATTTATTTATGATCCTTGACTGCATCCCAGGTGACGTTCTGAATATTATTTTTATCAGAGGTAGCTTTATAGTAATTGAAGGGTACACGACCATGTAGCATGGGACACTGTTTTTGTTTTCCAGGATTGGAGATGACTATTTCATGGCCCAAGCCCTGAACATGGCCTCTGGGCTTGGCTCTGAAGTTTAAAGATTGCCTTTCTAGGACAATGATTTAAATGTCTCCAGTGGCTCGCCTGCTCTCAGATCTCTTCCATAAATCAACCAGTGTGAGGCAAATGGCTACAGGAAATGGGTGTTGAGCCTTATTGCATATGGACCAGGTGGTACAGAAGCCAGGGAAAATGAGGAAACAAGAGAAATCACTGTTTGGCTTACAAATCCAACACTCCCAGCTGCACGTGATTTACCAACTTCTTAGTAACTATGTCCCATATTTTATCTCAATTCTTGCTCAACTAACTTCCCACCCTATTTTTGGATTTCCTCCTTTCCACCTATAATTGTTAAATGATCACAAAATGAAACCTGATATTCACATAAGAAAACAGGAGGAGGCACAACTCGTATAAAATAAATTATGAAAAATACTTGAAAGATAAATTTAAAATGACTCTTGAAGTATCTGAATGTTAGCCCCTCTTGAAGAGCATAAATAAATGAGAGTTCACTGAGTTTTAGATATTCTTCTCATTGAATTAGAAATATTTCATTAGAAACACAGTTGCGAAGCACAGTTGCGAGCACAGTAAACATCTTGGATATGTAAAATAAGAACCTTATGTATTTTTGACACTTTTTAAAAAAGATTTTATTTATTTATTTGACACAGAGAGAGAGAGATCACAAGTAGGCAGAGAGACAAGCAGAGGCAGAGGGGGAAGCAGGGTCCCTGCTGAGCAGAGAGCCTGATGTGGGGCTTGATCCCAGGACCCTGAAATCATGACCTGAGCCGAAGGCAGAGGCTTAACCCACTGAGCCACCCAGGCACCCCTATTTTTGACACTTATATGGCAACAGTATTAACATAACATTAATTTGAGCATAATAATCAATATGTAATTCTTCTGTAGCTTATTTGAGTAGCCATACATTTTTTATTCTTTTGAATCCAAGATTAGATAATACATCTCAATAAGGCCAACCTAAAGACATTTAATAATAGATGGTATAGCTAACTCTGTTTTTATATACCTCTTTTTGTTTTCCCCAAGACTGAGAAAAAAAGAAAAGAAAACAAGATACCCTTTGTCATAGATAGGGAGGACCAGACAGCAGAATTAGCACTCACAGCCAAGTTACTCTGCTGTTTGCTAGGTGCTTGTTGGAGATCATGGTTCAGGAACTCAGGCTTTCTTTTTCTGAATGTCCCTGCTTCTCGAGGTTCTGATTTGAATACTTCAAGTAATGACTCACATAGTACGTGACATGATTATTCAAAACCAAACTAAAACCAAGATGCCATTGCTATTTCAAGATTTTGCTCTTCATTTGCTGGTTTCTACCATCTCACAAGCACCACACCAAGAAAGAACCTTCATGACCAGTGAGGATGATGGCCTCTGTTCTTCCCCTTATATCCATGGAAATAGAGAAACTCCTAACTTTTAAGGAAAAATAAATGTACTCTGTGAACAAACATAGGCAGCTAAGGAGACACAATGGCTGAATGCAATGTGGTGTCCCGAGTGGGGTCCCAGAACAGGAAAAGGCCATTAGTGACAAAGCTAGGGAAATCCAAATGAGGTTTGGAGTGTGATAAAGAATAATCGCCAATGTTAATCTCTTAATTTTGACAAATGCACGAGGGGGGTGGATGCAAGATGTTACCATTAGAGGAAACTAGCTAAAGAGCATATGGGAACTCCCTGAACTATCTTTTCAATTTTTCTGTAAGTGTAAAATTATTTCAAAATTAAAAGTTTACTGAGAGAGAGAGAGAGAGAGAGAGAGAGAGGACATTGCCAAGCAGCCTCTGCTGGTGGAGGGGGTAAAAGCATTCACACAGGAGAAAGTGAAGCATTGGGGCAGTGAGTGAAGACTATCGTCAAATGAGCTCAGACAGTAAAAGTTCAAAGAAAGTATAGGTGCATGCGATTTAACAGCAAAGACTGCATGAACCAATCAGGATTTGATTGTAGTGTTTAAAGATTTGGGTAGATTCAGAATGTTCCAGGTCTGAGCAAGGCCAGCTGTGTCATTAGGAGGCCCAGTGCAAAGTGAAAATGCAGAGCCCCTTTTTCAAAAAGCAGAAAATGGCTTTTTTCTTTCTTATGTTCTCTCTCTTTCTCCTTCTCCATCTCTCTCTCTCCTCTTAACCATGGTATTTTTTATTCGCTAGTTAACATCTGTTCCCTTGGACACAGAGATACTTGCTGGGTGAGAGCAAGCCCCCACAGACACTGGGGATCTCACTCTGAGATCCCAAAACTCCCCCCACCTGTACCCAGGTCCTTGTAGGATTGCTAAACAAAGACATGGGAGTGGTGGCTGAAAACCCATCCCAGGAGGTGGGGAGGCAACTGGAGGCAAGACCACACCTGAGCTGAGGCTCTGAGCCCAAGTCCCCTGCATGTGCTCCATTATCCCATTGGAAATTACTCAAAAAAAAAAAAAAAAAAAACAAGTTAAAAGATAAAAGAAATCTACACATTCAATGCAATCCCTATCAAAATACCATCAACATTTTTCACAGAGCTGCAACAAGCAATCCTAAAATTTTTATGGAACCAGGAAAGACCCCGAATAGCCAGGGGAATGTTGAAAAAGAAAGCCAAAATAGGGGGCATCACAATGCCCGATTTCAAGCTGTATTACAAAGCTGTAATCATCAGGACAGCATGTCCAGGTATGGCCCAAAAACAGACACATAGATCAATGAACAGAATAGAGACCCCAGGGCTCCTGGGTGGCTCAGTGGGTTGAGCCTCTGCCTTTGGCTCAGGTCATGATCTCAGGGTCCTGGGATCAAACCCCTCATGAGGCTCTCTACTCAGCGGGGAGCCTGCTTCCTCCTCTCTCTCTGCCTGACTCTCTGCCTACTTGTGATCTCTCACTCTCTGTCAAATCAATAAATAAAATCTTAAAAAAAAAAAAAAGAGAGACCCCAGAAATGGACCTTCAATGTTATGGTCAACTAATCTTCAACAAAGCAGGAAAGAATATCCAATTGAAACAAGACAGTCTCTTCAATAAATGGTTCTGGGAAAATTGGATAGCCACGTGCAGTAGAATGAAACTGGACCATTCTCTTACACCACACAAAAAGATAAAATCAAAATGGATGAAAGACCTAAATGTGAGGCAGGAACCCATTAAAATCCTAAAGGAGAACACTGCCAGTAACCTCTTTGACCTCGGCCACAGCAACTTCTTGCAAGACACATCTCTAAAGGCCAGGGAAACAAAAGCGAAAGTGAACTTTTGGAACTTCATCAAGACAAAAAGCTTCTGCACAGCAAAGGAAACAGTCAACAAAACTAAAAGGCAACCTATGGAATGGGAGAAGATATTTGCAAATGACATATCAGATAAAGGGCTTATTCCAAGATCTGTAAAGAACTTATCAAATTCAACACCCAAAAAACAAATAATCTGACCAAATAATGGGCAGAAGACATGAACAGACACTTCTCCAAAGAAAACATACAAATGGCCAACAGACATAGGAAAAGAAATGCTCCACATAACTTGTCATCAGGGAAATACAAATCAAAACCACAATGAGAGATCACCAGTTAGAATGGCTAAAATTAATAAGACAGGAAACAACAAATGTTGGAAAGGCTGTGGAGACAGGGAAACACTTTTACATTGTTGGTGGGAATGCAAGCTGGTGCAGCCACTCTGGAAAACAGTATGGAGGTTCCTCAAGAAGTTAAAAATAGAGCTACCCTACAACCCAGCAATTGCACTACTGGGTATTTGCCCCAAAGATACAGATGTAGTGAAAGAAGGGCCACATGCACCCCGATATTCCTGGCAGCAATGTCCACAACAGCCAAACTGTGGAAGGAGACAAGATGTCCTTCAACAGATGAATGGATACAGAAAATGTGGTTCATATATATTGTGGAATATTACTCAGCCATCAAGAAAGGATGAACACCCACCATTTGCATCAACATGGATGGAACTGGAGGGTACTATGCTAAGTGAAATAAGTCAATCAGAGAAAGACAATTATCATATGGTTTCACTCACATGTGGAATATAAGAAATAGCTCAGAGGATCATGGGGGAGGGGAGGGAAAATTGAATGGGAAGAAATTGGAGAGGGAGACAAACCATTAGAGACTCTTGACTCCAGGAAACAAACTGAGGGTTGCAGAAAGGGAAGTGGTGGGAGATAGGGTAACTGAGTGTTGGGTGTTAAGGAGGGCATGTGATATGAGGAGCACTGGGTGTTATATGCAACTAATGAATCATCGACCACTACATCAAACACTAATGAGGTACTATATAGGTTGGCTAATTAAATTAAATTAAAAAAAGAAAGATAAAAGAACTTCCACATGGCAACTATACACGGTTGTGGGGGAGCTGTGTGAGGTCCTTCTGAGCCCTGGGTGACTGCATGGTCTGAAGGCCCATGAAGCCGACCCACCCTGGACGGGGATGCATGGAAGACTGATCAGGATCAGGAGGGGCTTGACCTATGGAGGATCCTGAAGGCTCGGTTTTCCCCTGGGAGTGGATAGAGGCCATAGGAGATTGAGGAGACACAAACCAACTGGATTTTTCTGACCAATCCAATGGAAAAATGTAGAGTGGACTTCATAGGAAACACCGTGGGCAGTTTCATGGGTTAAGAATTTAACAGTCAATCTTAGGAGGAAAAGGGAAAAAGCAAGCGTGACAGAACTGTTTCCTTCCCTTGAGGTAAACTATTAGACTGCGTTAACAGTTATAATTCAGAACAGATGTATCCACCCAAACACCATTTTCATTTTTTGGCTGACAGATTTATCTAAAGGAACCCTTTATCTTAGGGACACAGACCTTGCCAGTATAGAATTTTCTTTTTAAGAGCCCCTCTTATAAAATTACAATTGAGCTTGATGAATGTCCCTGATATCGGACCTGTGACTCCTGCTGCCATGTATTTTACTGCCGAGGCATTTAAAATCTGTTTCCGGTTTGGGGGCACCTGTGTGGCTCCGTCGGTGAAGCCTCTCTGCCTTTGGCTCAGGTCATGATCCCAGGGTCCTGAGATTGGTCTCCCTGTTCAGTGGGAAGTCTGCTTATCCCTCCCTGTCCCTCACCCCTGTTTGTTCTCTCTCTCTGTCTCTTTTAAAAAAAAAAAAAAAATTTTTTTTTTTTTTCTTAAATCTGTCTCCAGTTTTTCCTCTCGGAAGTTCTCAAACTGGTGTGAACTCTTTCTTCCCAGGTACCTCCAGATCATCAGTAACTCGATGTAAACCGGGAGCCAACTGCCCCAGTTCCCACAGTGGCATCAGCAGACAACTGTCCCCTCTTTCTGTCACTGAAGATTCTTCTGCTCCTATTCTTGAACTTCAGAGCCGAGGATCCTCTGGAGTTTGTGGACACAGAGTTGAAAGGCCAAACAGATCAGGTACCCTGGTGACCTCCTCTTAAATAACAGTACATCTAAGTAACCTTCTAACCAGCCATGAAAGATGGTACCATTGGCCCAGAACACAGAGGCGTTACATGGACTCTCAGGGGTGGGAGTGGGAAGGTTTATCAAGTGGAAGAAGGAAGAAGGGAAATGTATAGATAGGATCTATTCATGGTGTACAGTACAGCAGAGAAACTGGACACCAGAGACAGTTGTTGAAGGGCTTAACACATGATTAAACAGAGACATCCAATTAAGTTTATAAGGTGACTAGTTTTCTCATCTTGAAGATGTCAAACCCCTGCATCTTTGATCTCAACCCTGGGATGCAGTAATAGCGCACTCCCTCTCTGAGATTAAAAACAGCAGTAAAATCACAGACTCTGTTTTTGTGCTTGTCACGACTGGCAGTCCTTGGAACCCTTCTAGTTTTCCCAGTTTTGCGTCTTCTTCAGGACACTGCACTGCCTCCCTGATCAGCTTTTACTGGTCAATCAAGACCTCTAGCCTTTCCTCATGTCCACTTGACCACACGCACCAACTCCCAGGTTACTCAGATTACTAGAATTGCTAGATAAATCTGATAGCAGATTCAGGGATTTCCTGGCAAATTTATCATTTTCTGACGTAGCTGAGTCCACTAGGCTGCTGCCCATTCTGTCCTTCTTGGCGGTGGACATCTCATTGCCCTCCCCAGAGAATGTGCTCAAGTTCCCAGTTCACTCATTTCCTCTTGTCACGTGACTGCCCTTCCACTTCTGAAAAGAGTGAAACAATCAACAATCCTACGCCAACAGATGCTTTCCTCTGTGCCGCAATGTCTCTGTTCTTTTGTTTGCTAATTCCCATATTGTGGGGCCACCTTTAACATGCGTGTTTCTACCTTTCCAATGTCAACTCCTTTTGCCACATCCATGATCACCTCCTCTCCATCTCTGCCACCTGCATTTTCAGTGTCTCCTTCCACTCATTCCTTCGGTTTGGTCAATAACATATTAAATATCTTACATCCTTAAAAACAATAACAAAACAGCAAAAACAACAAAAGACTCCATCCAAAATAAATAGGTAGTTGAAAATAAAACAGAACTTTGAGAAAAGAATGGAATTCAGGGCGCTTAATATGGATGGGGAACAGTCAACAAAGGTATACAGGAAATAGAAAAGCCTCTTCTAGGGGTCTCCTAATTTGAGAAGAAGTTTTTTTTTTATATATATAAGAAAAGATTTTTCAAAAAGTGACAGTATTTTAAAATAGTATCTCAGCAGCTACTGACCCCAAGGCTGAGGTTCTTTTTAAAAATGAAGAAAATGACATCTTAAGTCTTCAAAAAGTTTTAATTGGCTTTAATAAGTTGCAGTAATATTCCTATTATCCCAGTTATCTGCAGAATAGAATGTTCCAGTTAATTAAATATACTGGTTAATAAAGACTTGCTCTATCATAGGCAGACTGCAAATTTTAAAGTCTATACCATTAAAGATCACACAGGACATAATTTACTTTGTGCGATGATTCAGAAGGCACTTGGGAGGTATTCCAGGGCACTGAAGAAAAAAAGAGAAAAGGAGAATGATCTGAAGAGCAGCTCACCATGCTTTCATGAATGTGATGTATTTAACCTCAAAACGAATCCCATGAGACAGGTGTTATCACTGACAGATAAAGAAGCTAAGACTGGAATCAAACGTGAGCTCAGGGCCATACAATGGTTGCACTCAGGTTTCCAAATTCCAGTGGCCTCTACCATTAATGACTCTAACCAAGTTTCATGGTAATGGATGGAATTCATTCAATATCAGTTTTAATGGTCTATACAAAACCAAACATCTAAGCAGGACTGCAGAGAATTGAAAACCACCAGAAAAATAAAAGAGCACTGGAGACCCAGTCTTTCTATGATATTGATAGATGGTAAAATTAAAGAATTGGCAAAAACTAAATCTAGCTAGCAGAAGAATGGGTCAATGCTATGGGGGAATCTAGGTGACTACTGGTGGCATCAAGAGCACTGTCCATGGTATGATGGTGGCACCAAGCAGTCTATGAAGAAAACGACAGCAAAGGCAGATATCAATTTAATGGGATACTGATAACCTTTGTAGAATCATTCCTCCTTGGTGAGAAGGTCCCCGAGAATAATGTAATTTGAAGAGTCCACCTTTCTCTTAGGCATTCCTCCTCGTCAGCCTCATGCCAGGCTACCATTCCTGTCAGGAAAGAGAATTTTTTCTCCAGACCATTTCTGAAATTTCCAGGGGTTGAATGAAGAGCTCAAGCCTGAAACCTAGATAGAACGAGTATTCAGAATAAAAGGATTTGAACTCTAGAGTCATACCAACGTAGGTTCAACCTTGGACAACTTTTAACACAAGTCTCAGTTTCTTCATCTGTAAAATGGGAGTGATAATACCTACTTTACTGGATAGGTTAATGTTTCCTGCCCAGACTCCCAAGACAAGAGTCTCTTATTCCACCCTCCCACTCATTTTATATTTTTCCCCTCTACTCTCTGCATAAGCCACATGGTTATAGAGAGGATTTGCAGGACTGTTACCAAGAGCAGGAATTGTCTATACACAGTAAAGGGAGTTAGCTGGCTCACACTTCCAGACTCATGTCAATGTTACTACATCATGGAAGTTTCTCCCGATCATTTCCCTCCCCATCACTTAACCAGTGCCTCTCTTCTGTTTCCACATGGCCTTGTATCTGCCGTTGTTGACCCTAACACACTATTTTGGATGTGTTTTCTGGTTTACCACTGGGCCATGAGCTCAGGTCTTTCATCTTTGAACCCTTAGGACCCAAATAGCTAACTAGCTCCTAGTGATCTCTGTAAGATTTTGCTGAACACGTAAATAGAAGGCCAGTTTTCATCTTCTAGAGGCCTAGACCCTGAGAATCCAGTACCGTTCAGAAGACTTTGAAGTCATAGTAATTGCTCTGTTTGTCATTGCTCGGTTTATATTCCCCAATTCAGAATTCACCCTCAAGGCTTGCTACTCCCTTCCCAAATAATTATATTAGAAAGCATTACCTGGGTGAAAGTTTTTACCCCAGGGGGGCGGCCATACCTGGCTTATTAAGCAATAGGACCACATTTAGTGGGAGAGAGAGTAGACTCTGGAGAAAGAAAGTAAGAAACCCATCCACTACCACTTACAATCTGCAGCCTATACCACTTTCTTAACTCCTAGGACAAACCCTGTGCTCAAAGGAGGTGCTTGGAGACAGGAGAGAACTTGCAGACAATTCTGTCTCCCTTCCTTTGGTATTCTAACACCTGGGATCTCAGCTTGGGGACTCAGTGACGTCTCCCTTTTAACCTCCTGACAAGTGCATAAATTTATTGTGTTGAATTTGTTTCTCTATCAAGAAAGAAGGCCGTTATGATTGTCACTTTTAGAAAATTTCGATTATTTTAATGTAAAAAAAATGCTACTAAATTTTCTTAGTAAATGTAAAAATACAAAGCAGAACACATTGTGCTCCCAGAAATACACTAAATTGTAATTTGTTCCAAGGTGGGAAATGACTTTGTGTAGTGAGGATTTGCCCTGTTCTTGGGACACAGTGCTTTTCAATTTAATAGTCAGCTTTGCTGCAGTTTCAGGGGAAAAAAAAACCCACCTTGGTAGAGTATAACAACAAATACTTATTTCTCACTTACTTTTCATGTCGGTGGATACAGGGCTGCTTTGACTGGGCTCTGCTCGTTCTCCCACAGAGACTAAAAGGGCAGCTCCTATTTGGCTTTTTCTATTCTAATGACAGAGAAGATGAGCAGGAGAGGTTAATGGGACCTTGTGATGCCTCTTAAAGTTCTCCTGGGAGGCAGCCTACTTCACATCTCTCTATTCATGTTTGATTAGACCAAGCAGGTCATGTGGCCAAGTCGATGTCTTTGGAGCTGAGATATGTAATGCTTTCATGAAGAAGTGGTTAGAGTACCTGGGAGGACAGCACAGCATCCACCAAGTTCATGAGCATTGTCATGGCCTTAACAACGGTTGGGGGTCAAGATCCATACTGTACCTTACAGAGCAAAGATTCAGGAGAGAAAGGCAGCCAGAGTTAATCTCTTTAAATGATGGTAAAAAAGCAAAACCCTGATGATTCTACTGTCTGCCTCTTTGGTTGTTGTCCTATAACCTGATTTCCACACATCTGTATTCCTCTCCTGTTCTCAGGGGATGATGGAACACAGACTCATCCTGAGAACAGCAGCCAAGAAAACAGAATCAAGGCTCGCTGCCGGTCTTGCACGTCCATGGTTCTGAAGGCCGTCTGGGGACTCTTGATCATCTTGTCAGTGTCATCGTCTTGGGTTGGAACCACACAGATTGTAAAAATTACTTACAAGAACTTCTACTGTCCATTTTTCATGACTTGGTTTTCAACAAACTGGAACATTATGTTTTTCCCAGTCTATTATTCTGGTCATCTGGCCACCGCTCAAGAAAAACAATCTCCGATGAAAAAGTTCAGGTAGGTTTCATGTTAAAGGGCCAGTGCAAGATGTTTTAAAATAATTTTACGAAACTGCATAATTTCTTCTCTGTGGCATGATGAACTGAGTTGACTAGGGGAGTGTGGAAAGCCGGGATCTAAGGTTGGTAATGAATACATGAGCACTAAGAAAGAGAACCAGCCCCCCCCCCCGCCCCGCCAAATTATGAATGTCTCTCACATGCCAGGCACCGTGCTGGTGCTTTTGTACATCTTAATTCATCATCACTGGTGGTAATATGTATCTTTTAAGGCAGTGTTATTATTCCCATGTTAACACAAGAGGAAACAAGTTTAGAAAGGTTGAATGACTTGTCCAAGGTCACACAGGTCTAAATAACAGGATCCAGATTTAAATCCAGAATTATCTCTGAAAGTCATGCTTTAAAGGAATACCCCAGTGGCTCAAGCCCAGAAAAGAACTTGTCTTCATAAGATTAATTGTTACAATAATATTTGCTCAATATTCGGGACACTGTGGTGCCTAAGCAGATAAAATGATCTGGTTTCACAAAAAAGGAAGTTTGGCCCTAATGGTTTAAAGATTATTTATTTATTTATTTGACTAGGGTGGGGGGTGGGGTGGTGGGCAGAGGGAGAGAGAATTTCAAGCAGACTCCCTACTGAGTGGAGAGTCTGAATCAGGGAGCCTGACACAGGCTCGATCTTATGACCTGAGACCATGATCTCAGCCAAAACCAAGAGCTGATGCTCCACCAACTGAGCCACCCAGGCAGGCCAGCCCTGAGGTTTAGCAGATGCTGTTCTTTGCTGGTTGGGAGCACATGGGACTTTCACTATTGGTTCACCAGCTATGAACTTGGTAGTGCCACGGTTCTAGTAGTTGTTCTGTGCTAAACTTGGCTTCTGCAGCCCCATCTTGGAGAGCTCAGGAAGCTGGCAGGACCAGTCTTGCCCAGCACTCGATGAAGGCAAAAGGCAGCATTTGGGTCAAAGAACCTTTGCTGACAGACAGCTTCTCGAAGAGGAAAGGCCTAGAGGGAAAGAATAACTTCCAGGACAGTCACTCTAATCATGGAGACAAAACAGTAGTCAAGACCTCAGTGGATGGCAGTGAGAGTGGGACAGTTCTCTACACCCGCTTACTGTTCCTTGGCAGAATGACAACAAACTCATCTTGGAGAAGCCAAAATCACCTTTCTTTCTTGCCCCATACTTCCTGAAAAGAAGTGCATTAACAGGCAATTCTTAAAAACTTAACAAACCGCAAAGGGTCTATCTTCAACTTCCACTTTCTATCACCAGCTTAGAAGCGCCCAAAAATATTAAAGTCACACTGTGTGCTGATTTTCCATGGTATCCATGACTATTCAATTAAAATTAAGCAAAACCTATATAAAAGTAATAAATGTTTTCTGGTTTGGAGGACAGAAATAAGCCTTACACCTGTTTGTGATTGCTAAGAATACTTTGTATTTGATTCCCATCAAATAGACATGATGTTGGGACACAAGGTCTTTTTTAATAACAATATTTCATAAGCAATTTCAGGGAACAAGAGTATCAAGCTAAAACTCTCCCTGTTGGAAAATGGCTTATCCATAGCATGATATGTTCTACTCCAATGCTCCTGTGGTTTAGATACACATGCTGATAAAAACAAGAGTTTAGTATGGGAGGTTGTACCTCAGAACACCTCAAAGCAAGCCAAGTTGGCTTTATTTACGATAACACATTTACAAGAGGTTGCTGCTGACAGAAGTGTTGTTTCGGGAATCAACTTCATCTCCACCACATCTCTTATGTCTGACTAACTCCGAATTTATCGAAACCTGTGATCGGACAAGACACCTCCACCTGTGAGTCCAAGTAGGTTGAAGTTGGCCATGTCTGAAACCAAATCAAAGAGCTGTTATTGTCAAGCAGAAAACATGGTCTTTGAAAGGAATATTCTCCAGAGGCCCCCTCCATAGGAGAGGTAAACATTGCCAGGAAATTCTGAGATCCTTCATCTTGTTTTCCTTGTAGACTCATTAACACCATCTGCCAAGAAGGCACTTCCCGGAATTCTCACGGCAGAACAAGGGGGAGAAGAGAGTTAGTATATGAGACTGGAAACAGAATTTGTCCCATAGCATCAGATCCTCTGACTATTTTCTTCTTTTCCCTTGAATGGTATGAAAGAATTTTCAGTTCTTTTTCTTATCACTAACATCATGACCTGGGCCGAAATCAAGAGACAGACGCTTGAATGATGGAGCCACCTAGGTGCCCCAATGTTGAGCATAATTAATTTACTAGTGTCCCCAGCTTCTAACTTCAGTCCAAATTTGCTACCTGTCAGTGCCTCCTGCCTAGAAATTCTGATCTCATCATCCCAAGGAGAGACTCACTGTTACTTGCTCATCTATAGAAATCCTATCTTTTTCTGAATTTTCACATTTCTGAGCACTTAATGCTTAAATAACATAAGGTCCTACACCCATGACCTGGCGTTTGAATGGAGAGCATTTTTAAGTTCTGCTATGGCAGGGACAAACGGGGAGAAGGTTGATAGGCAGAGAAAGGGAAAAGAGGGGACCAATAAGGAAGCCAGAAAGGTTTGGGTGGTGGGGAGGACCACGGGAAAAGAACAGTCTCTGCCTCCCCCCTCCCCCGCCCCGGGGGAAGAAAACTCTCCCTGTCACTGTGCCTCCCTGCAGAGTCAGAATGTGTGCCCTCCTGCATTCAAAGTCTGCTTGAGAGCACTCAACGGAGCATGACAGTGGGCTCTGGGAAGGAAGAACCCTCCCTGGCCAGGGAAAGAGATATGAAAAGAAGTCCTTTCCTTAGAAATGCGTTTGTTGTGTTTCTTCATCAATGTGTATCTGAAAGCCATTTAGCACTTGCAGATGTCAGGATGAGCCCGTGACTAGCAGCTCCAGCTCTCCCTGGCTGACTTTCTCACAGAGCAGATCCCTTTGTGAGGACGGAGAGATAGGATCCCCTGTGCCAACTGCTGCTTGGTCTGTACGTGGCTCTGATTCAGTGTCTCTCCACGGCTGTGGGGCTTAAGAGATGCCCCTCCATTTCTCTGAGCAGGTGTGATTCCTGTTTACTTTACAAAATACTTTGTTTTTAGGTTATCCTACCCCTTCCTTGGATTTTGTCTCTTTCAAGTTAAAAATTACTTTTGGGAAATTGCATTTTTATTTTACAAAAATCCTTCCATTTTAGTTGTCTCCCGCATCAAAAGTAAAACTGTTACACAGGTTTCTATGTGTGCATTATGCATTTTTAACCTCGCGGGATTTGCTGGCTTACAAATCCCAGCATTCTCAGCTGCTTGGATACAGTGTTTTCCGTGAGACTTGACATTGAAGGCCATACTCCTGTGCTTAAAGCCTCACCACTTTGTCACTCCCTCCCTCCATGTGGCCCTCCATAGGGTAAGTTGCTTCATATGCGTGGGGCAAACATTGGCTAGAGATGATTTTGGTTTGTAAAACTTTGAGGCACAATTGTTTCTTTTCAGAAAAAGCCAGAAGAGAAACGGTGCTAGTACTAACTAGAACCATGTAGATTTCATTACAGCCATGCATACATCAGTAGCTTGTTGCTTTCAACAAGGTAGTTATACTACTCTTGAAAATACACGGCCTGGCACAGGATAGTTGCCCAGTAAATGCTTGGATGTTCATGAACAACTGAGTGGAAAAAAATACAGCTGAGTTATCCCAATGGAGAGCCTGTTTTCAGTCCATAGACAAACACTGTTATTTTATCACATCATTATTGCCTGTCTGTATCACTAGTTTGAACATTTTTATTAAAATGGCCCCTTGAGGGCGCCTGAGTGGCTCAGTTTGTTAAGCATCTGCTTTTGGCTCAGGTCATGATCCCAGGGTCCTAAGACTGAGCCCCGCATCAGGCTCCTTGCTCAGTGGGGAGCCTACTTCTCCCTCTCTTTCTGCCTGTTGCTCCCCCTGCTTATTCTCTCTCGCTCTCTCTCTCTATCCAATGAAGAAATAAAAATCTTTAATAAAATAAAATGGCCCCTTTGGTTAAATAATCAGTTTAGTCAGAAATCAAAGCAGACATTTAACCGAAGTGATTATTTTTACACAATAAATTCAGATAATTCCTCCAAAGCAACCAAATGTATGTATATACATACAACCTGAGTTTGATTTTTTAAATTTATTTGTTTTACCAGTTTGGGGTCATCACAGAATCTTTTGTCATTTTTTTTTTTTTCCTATCTTAGAAATGCTAGAGGAAAAACAAATTAGTCAACTGGGCAGATACATTAAAAAGAGGTCTTGCCCCTTAGGAAAAATCAAATCCCCAACCGTGTGGCTTTCCACAGTTTGTGAGGTTGCAAGCTGTCTCTACCTGTTCACACAGTCGCAGCCCTCTTGGTCCTGTTGTATTCACCCCCTTGGGAAAGAGTCTTCTCTCTTGTCTAATAGCTGGTAATCCTAGAAACTACTCATTTCTGTATTTCTCCAGACTTCTCTGAGAATGTTCAGCAGCAGCAGACTGGCTGCCCCAGCCATCTCGAGAGAATATCTAGGTGGGAAAGGGCCTAGCTCTGCACCTGGGGAGACTTGGGCTCTTGTCCATGGAACCCGTTGCCCCTGTTGTGCTCCATAGGTGGGAGCCCTGGGTTCAGTATGTTCAACCGATGAACAATGGGTGTTGAGTGTTTGTGTTCTTACCAGAAAATGTCTGTCAAGAGTTAGACAAACCCAAAATGGGTCACAATTAGTACCTGACAATTAACCTCTTTTTCTTTCCTAGGGAATGCAGTCGGATTTTTGGTGAAGATGGTCTGACATTGAAGCTCTTTCTTAAAAGAACTGCTCCCTTTTCTATTCTGTGGACTTTGACTAATTACCTGTATTTACTGGCTTTAAAGAAGCTGACAGCCACAGATGTCTCTGCTCTGTTCTGTTGTAACAAAGCCTTTGTCTTCTTGCTGTCGTGGATCGTGCTGAAAGACAGGTTCATGGGAGTGAGGGTAATGGCACACTTGATTCGATGTGTGAGGCCGCCCATAATCATAAATCCTTGGCATCAGGAGAGCTCCTCTGTTTCATGGAATTTCTGTCAAACTTTCCCCATTGGTTCTGAGTACAAATTGGAAATTGAAGATGCATTAGGACACCCAGGCAATTATAGTATCATGAAAGGATAAAGAGATGGTCTCCCTTGGCAGTCAGCTGATTTCAACAGGAGGCCCAAAAACAGACCAGGGAAAATAAGTTCTTTTTTTAGAATTAATGGTGTGATCAACTCCTTCTGTCCTCAGGAAAGAAGGGTCTGAGAAAATTAGCCACATTAAAGGTTAATTTTTTTTTTCAATCAACATATGTTGGGACAACTCCCTCATGGTTTCCCTCCCCCCGACCCCAAGATGGATTTAATTAACATTGGTGTAAGTAGATAAGGTTCCCAAACAGTAATTAAAGTCACTGGTAATGGCACAATGCTGTTAAAAGTGGCTCTGTATCTAGCGTGACTAATCTAGAAATGGAACGAAAAGCAACAATTTGTACTTTGGGGTACAAATCCTTAATTGAACCATATTAAACTTCCACCAGCCACTTCAGTTCTGAGTTTATTCCTTTCAGAAGAAATATGGAGTTGAAAAAAAAATTATTTTGTATTCTTGTTCTAGGTTAGATGGATTGAAACCCATGCAGCTCTAAGGAGCCAGATCTCATTCGTTTAACCTGGCATGCCACCGTGATGAAAATATTGAGAACATAATTCTTTAGAAAGAGGTATAAATGGAAAGCCTTTTCCCAGAAGATTAACATCACACACTTACTTTTCTCTGAAAGAGAAGTCCAAGGCTGGATTTGAAGCATATTTTTCTATCAAAATATTGTTCTTGTTATAATGATATCAGGTCTCTGGCCCCTTAAATACTGAAATGAATACTAGAGAGAGAGTTGATGACAGCCATTAACCCTTAAAACTTTTTTTTTAATAGGAAATTCTGGTTATATCTTGGGAGATGTTGCTCAGAAATTCAGAACTGAAGCTTGACAAGAACAGGAAGTAGAAAGCTATGGTAGCAGACAAGATGAGAAACTCTGAACCAGGCCATGACCACACCCAGTTGTGGTACCACACTCTCCACCATCTAACTTAGATTTTCCATCCAAAGGGTTTAATGTTTTTATATGGAGAACACTGGTACTGGCTGCTTACCATCAGGTACCCTGACCGGTCCTTGAGAGCAGGGACTGTCCCTATATTTGCTTACTGCTCCATTCAGGATTAGCTACATAATTTGTGGGGCCCAATGTGAAATGAAAACACAGGGACACTCCATTTTTTTTTAATTTTTAAGGCAGCTTTATTTTTCCCCCAAGTTTTTATCTAAATTCAAAATAATCAGAAACTAATGAGATATTATACATTGGCTAATTGAATTTAAATTTAAAAATACATAAATAAATTCAAGTTAGTTAATTTATGGTGTAGTATTGGTTTCAGGAGTAGAATTTAGAATTTAGTGATTCATCATTGCATATAATACTCAGTGCTCATCACAAAAAGTGCCCTCCTTAATGCCCATCACATTTAACCCATCCCCCTTCACACACACACACACACACACACACACACACACCATCTAGCAACTCTTCTTTGTCCTCTAGAGTTAAGAGTCTCTTATGGTTTGCCTCCCTCTCTGTTTTATCTTATTTTATTTTTCCTTCCCTTCCCCTATGTTGATCTGTTTTGTTTCTTAAATAACACAGGGACCACTCAAAAAAAACCTATCGATAACGTCAAGGCAGCAACAGCAGAGCATGAAACCAAGGGCAAGGCCCTTCTAATCATGGGACCCTATGCGTCTGCAAAGGTCATGAAGGTCATGAAGGTCATGAAGCCAGCTCTGCCCCTGTCTGTAGCACCTAGAATAATGCAGGGGACAAAATAAGACTCAGTGATATTTGAGGATATACTACATAAATTCATGCTTATGAGATCTTTCTTTTTTCTATCTGCCAGCACCATGGATTACTTATGAGAATTTGGAGGGCCTTGTCAGAAGAGAGGGAAAAAGAAGAGATTTAGGGGCTTTTCTGCCCTTTCAATGAATTCTGAGTACCAAAAGGGAATCAATACCTTCTCTATTAGATTTACCAATGAGAAAATCAGTTGTATTAGAGTGAATGAATGCATTTAAACAGGGAACTTACTCTTGCAAAATGTCCTATCAAAAGAGGTTCAGTGTTTACTTGAGATTTAAAAAACAACACCAACAACAAAAACTCAGCTGTGTAACTTCTATTTAAATCACACATTACGGAAATCTGCCTAGAGACTACAGACCATCACTATTCGAAAATTGGCATCTCTAGAGGGTGGAAGGGTGGTCTCCAATAAGGTGTCCACATCCTCATTCCCAGACCCTGTGAATGTGACCTTATATGAGAAAAATGGTCTTTGCAGACATAATTAACATAAGGAGATGCAAAGAGATCATCCTGGATTATTTAGTTGGCTCTAATTCCAATAGCAGATATTCTTATAAGAGACACACACAGGAGAGATGCACAGAAGAGAAGAAGGCAATGTGAGCACAGAGACAGAGATCGGAGTGAAGTGACATGGTCACAAACCCAAGAAACCTGGGACGGCCCCCAGATCCTGGAGGTGTCAAGGAATGTATTCTCTCCCAGAGCTGCTGTGGGGAACATGGTTCTGCTGGATTTGAACTTCTGGCCTCCAGAACTGTGAGAGAATAAATTTCTGTTGTTTTCAGTCACCGAGTTTGTGGTAGTTCATGACAACAGCCTTAGAAAACTACTACAGCATCTGTAAGTAGTAAGACCCTATAGGAAAAAAAAAAAATTGTTACATAGCCAATGAGTTGTATATACCTGTTAATAAGTACATAAGTAAGACATCATAGATAGCAAAATGGTAACATGAATGTCAAGCATGGTGGAAGTCAGACAGTTTTCTTTTTACAAACCACAAAATGCTTTGCTCCTCACTGGGAAACATGAGGAAGTGTTTAATGCCATGTTCCAGAAGAATGTCAAGGTATAATTTTGATGACGCGTGTAATCAGGCCATGGGATAGGAAAAGAACCACAACATCTTCAGCATTTTGCCTTTGACAGTCTCAGCAATTCTGTTTTTCCTGAGACATATTGAGAACATGCGTAATTGGGTCATCTGAGAAATTAAAGGAGAGCTCACGGAACACGGACAACGTAAATGCCATTTTTATTGCCTACATCCAGACAGGATCAAATCACTGTCCGTGCAGGCCACCCCACTTGGACTAGTCTTTTTTTTTTTTTAATAGTTCAAGTGCTGCTTTCGGTCATCAGATTACAATTTGTATATTTTATTCACTCTCAGGCTTCAGAAGTTTAGAGATAGATTGCTTTTGGATTGTAATTTTCATTTGACCCGAAGGATGCTCACGTTTAAGATGATCACATTCCCTACTTCTATTTTTCACATCCAAATGACACCCTAGACAGAAGGAAGGATGCTTTAAGTTATAAAATCGGTAAACATGTGTTTCTCTGGAGCCCCAGTTGGCACACGGAAAATGCTCACAGAAAAACAAATTCTGTTTTATGAATAACTTATTAATACTTTGTGTCCTTAGAATATTGATTGCATTATCGATGGAAAGGTAATTTGTTGTACATTGAGTTTGCTATCATAAAATCACTTCAGCCACTTCACTGGTAAACATTGGTGTGTTAAAACCTCTTTCATGAGTAGTCGATTACAGCTGATAATATGATCATCCCATGGAAATTAGTAAACTTTTTAAAAAGACCTTTTTTTTTTTAATTGCACAAATGTTGGTGAGAATCCAGCTCTTGCAGCTTTGAAGTAGGGTGTTTTCCCATCTTCAAGATCCTGTCTTGTTTAGCTAGAGCTCTTCAATTCCCGAAAAGCACCTTAATTAAAAAAAAAAAAAAAAAAGTTCTCCTCAAAGAAAATGAACCACTGGCTGGGGGTTTTCTCCTCTGTCGCTGGTATTGATTGCAGTCCAATCTGAAAAGTAACTCATCTTTTAGATCTTGTCCCTCTCTTATTTTTTATATTGTTAATTGAAAATTTCTTTCATTTTTAAATTTGCTTGAGTGGAGGAAGAAAATTGGTGGGTGGTAAATGGTTCAGCAGACCCCAAACTTCCTTAGCAGATTTAAGAAAGGAATTTGTGTCTCTTTGGCTTGACACGTACATATTTTTCTAGCTGTAATTGGGTCCCTATGCAGCTAACTTTCCAAACTGTGGCTCTTTTGGACACTTTCCAAGATCCACCACGGACCGACTAGGGTACGTCAGTTAAATGGAACCTTTCACTGCTTAACCTGCACTTCTCTGAATTCAAATTGGGCTCCAGAGTGCCCTAAATCAGGACACCGGAGCTAGGCTGTTACTGACTTGTGCCAATACTATGCATTTAGAGAAGAGTCGAGATAAACTTTTGTTTCCGCCCTGCCTTTGGTTGACATTTATGTCGTAACTGTGCAATCGTGGGCAGTGCAGAATCCTCTATCCAGAACCTTCATGCTTCCTGGAGGAGGCAGCAGAGGATGGGTACTGGCATTCATCCTCATCATCCCCCTCTTGGCAGGAGAAAAATTCGTGAATACAGGGGGAGAAAGCTGAAGTGGAATGCTCTCCAATTTTATACCCCCCGCAAGGAATCCATAACCCCTTAACGAGACACCATCAATAGATCTGCTCTATCCTCCAGGCACACCCTTTAGTCTTTCCATCTGGCCGTTCTTTCCCTCTTTTCTGTCCTGGTCTCCCTTGGAGATCATTTTCAGATGGATTTTATTCATATAAAAATAGATGCGTGTTGAGAGGTGGCGGGTGGGAATCTTGGTTTGGGGGTCTGTACAACTTGGTTTGACCTGTCCCCAGGCACCCTCTGCACACACACACACACACACACACACACACACACACACACAATCCGTATGGCTATACTCTGCCCTCTGCCCACTTCTTTCATTTCTCACACTTCAACTCTTGTCCAATTTCACTGGATCTGAGGAAAACAGATGGTTCACCTTCATGGAACCTTAAATGTAGCATGTGGACAAGCTTAAGGATTCTGCATAGCCTTGGTTTTCCTTGAAAATGGACTCTTTTTAAATAACTCAAAGAGAACAAGAATGATCATGAGTGCAGTTCTCACCAGCCAAGCTATTAATGTGTATCCCACCTACAGCTGGGCATTTAGTCTTGGACTTGAGTACAGCCCTGCCGGCAGCGTACCTTTGAGGGTCTCCACGACAGAGGCTGCTGTAGGCTTGCTATTCAGGGATCCGTTGTGAGTCAGGGGAGCTCCTCCATGCTCACCCAGATTTAGAAACACTGTTAACTAAGGCAAATTAAGGAAAGTTATTTCAGTTGCAATTAGAAAGAGAAGCGATTAAAGGTTCACCTCAATACGCTGAACCCTAGAAGAGCTGGTATCGTTACACAAATAATAATTCTGGGCACCATTTTGTCAATGGGGGAAACAATGAATGTAATGATGCTGGTGAACCCTCACAGAGATCAAGAGAAGGGCCAGACCCTTGTGGTTTTGAAGGCCTGAGACAAAAATAAATAAATAAATAACACGAAGAGACAAGAAAAGAAAACAGCCAAAAGCCAGAGGTTCCTCTAGCTTTTATGTGTACAGATGAATCTTTTGAGAGGGGCCAGAAGCCTAGCTTTCATGCAGGGTCACATGTGGTTAATAGCACAGTGAGATTACTGCATGTTTACCTCCAAAGCCCTGTTTGGGCTTTAGGAACACACTCAGCCAGCCTTATGGTGCCCCTCTGATTAGCTCTGAATGTTGACAGGAGGCTCTCAGAGGGGGCTGAGCCTGCAGAGGAAGGTAGCTGGCTCAGGAGGAAATGTCCCTTAAGAGGTACGCTGGGCAAATGAGCTAATGAAATCCTCTTCCTTGGGGTACTCGCCCCAGGTTGGGCACACCATGACATGAGAGACCTGAGAGGTTTCCAAAGTTGAAAATGAGACATTGGCATTGTTGTGGTCATTATGGTTATGAACATGCTCACCCGAACCAGATTGAGGGAATGGTAGCGGTGAGTCTTCTGTCTTATTTAGACACTCTGGTTGGTTATAGGGCTGGAACTGGTGTAGGCTGGGAGGAGAGCCACAGAGGGCACATGAGATGGTGTCTTCTCAGCAGAAGCATCCCTCATCTGGACACTCACGTGCTCAAAGTCATTTGGGGGGGGGGGCTGTCCCTATGTAGGTGTGCACATAGAAGCACTTCTGACCCAGGATTTCAGGCACAGGCTTCCTGCAGGCACATGTCCCATGTCCCAAGCCCAAGAAGAATCATTTTGTGTTTTTTGTTCAAAAGAACAGACTATGAATCCTTCCTTGGTAACTGATCAATTCTGAAAATACCTGTGACTCAGATATGTGCTTACACTACTTGTTTTCTGAAAATTCAAAAAGTATCTACTCTGCAGTTAGCCAGTGGTGCCAAGGAGAGCCACTCTGGGATCATCTGAATGACCACTCCACTAAGCCTCCCCCTCACCACCCACCTACAGCCATTTCCCTGCATTTCCTAGATTTGCTAAGCTCTCTTCCCTGAGATCCAGCTGTGTAGAAAAGAAACACATCGAACATTTCTTTAAACAGAGCCACAGGAAATTTGTTCTGTTCGATAGTTGTGAAGTTTAAATTAAAAATGTGGAAAATAATTTAACTTATCTTTTCCTCCCAGGAAACCTATAACACCTCTAAATTACTGTTTATACCATAGAGAAGAATTTTTCTAACATCTCAAATATTCAGACTTTCATGCTTTGAGAACTTAACTAACTGCACTGTCTGGCCCCTCAACGTGAAAAACGCTCCTCTCCATGAAGGCAATTGGAGGAGACACTGCTGTAATTGATATGTCAACTTAAGTGGTCCAGCTAATATTTCCACAAGCACTTGAATATAAAATGTAATGGAGCTCTTTAAAAGGCTCATCGCAGTTGTAATTTTGAATTGCTATAAAATTTATAATCTTTGTCCATACCCAATTCCTATCTTGGGAATTTATAATAGACATAGTACGCGTATATATTTTTACTAAAGGTTGACTCAGAAAAGGAAGTGCTTCTAACTGAAGCCATATCCTGGGGGGGTAATAGGATTAAATGGTCCTCGCTTTCCAGACAGTGTTCTTGTTTTTGCCTTTTTTTTTTTTTTTTGGATAGACTGTTTGTTTTCCTAGTTCCCTAAACCTAGAAATCTATATTACGCATAACTGCCTAAACCCAGATATTATGTATTATAGAATAATTTTAATAATTTTAAATATGAAACAGTACATCATGTTAAAGTTCATTATGATTAATACTGTATTCTAATAACCCTTTCTTGATCTGAACAAGAAAACGCAACTGACGCTTGGTTGAAAGAAAACAAATATTGATTCAAACTTACTGTCCTAAAAGCTCAGTCTTAGGAGGGAAATCTGCTTGCGGACCTGAACACTTTGACCCATGAACATTATTTAAACACAAAAGCAAATCAGAAAATGCCAGTGTCTAATATGCCTTTTCATTTCTCTGAAATCAGACTGCTCAAAGGATTGCTGCAGGTCCTGGGCTGAACCATAAGTCCCCAAATTGAAGAAAATGATAGCCCTCACAGAATTTCCAGGTCTAGATAACCCCCTCCCCATGTTTATTTATGAGTCTATTGCTTCTTGTTTGGAAAATTTCCTTGACACCTCGTGGTGTGTGTATTAGATTCTATTCCCTCTAGTGAGAGGCAAAGCTTAACTAGAACACATGCCTGGGAGCTTTAGAGAATATGATATTCACTCAGCAAGAGAAACACCTCCCATCAAGCAGCCTCCCGGAAAAACGCTTTATGAAGACGGTTTTTCACTGCTGACATGTCAGCGTCTGTTCTCAAGTACTCCTGCTGTTTTTCATAAAGGATGTTTAGTATGGAGCTAGGTCTGAAACCAACAGTGCACTTGCTTTTGGTGGTCATTAACAAAAGAATTGCTTTAGTAGCGTCTAAATTCTATGTGTCATCGCTATCATACTCTTCACTGGCCTGGAGGGAGTCTACAGTCACATGTTGAAGAGCTCCATTCTGTTGTAATAAATAATGTACTAATAATATTCGGAGGTGCCCCAAAAAAGTCACATATGCAGAAGAGCTATCTTGGAGGAATTGATTTACTCGGGAATACTCAGAACTGAACCTTAACAAAATTCACCGCAAGGTGCCTATACATTTCTTGCAAAGCTACATACATCTTGGTTTAAAAGTCAGTGAGACTATTTCACAAGGAAATGACATATTGTTCCCCATCCAGGGGGGCCGTCATTGTACTGTTTACTATAGCTTTGAAATGTTTTCCCGTGGAATCAGGTCGAGATAATTTCAGAAACAGGTGCAAATCAGCATTTCAATAAGGGAGTGGGCCCCTGTTTTGAATAGATCCAGGATCATATCAATTTATATTACGCCACTATTATTTTAATCAAACGATGAATATTTCACTTTATACAGTTAACGCTCTAGAGTAATGGGATGAGTGTATCTTTTTGTGGTTAATTTGCATGCAAACCAAAGGAAGAGCTAGCTTCCATTTGACACACCAACGGCCAGTGCAAACTTTAACTCCCTCCTTATAAATCACTGGGAGAGATGGCACGCTTTCCTTTTTTCCCCCTGGCCTAAATTTTGTCTCTTAGCTGCACCAATGTTATGTCTCCCTAATCAAGTCCTGTTTATGTGTCAGTCTTCAAAATCATGCATTGATCTGAGGAGCTGATTAAAATGTACGCTGAATTGTTTGAAGAAAAAGAATATACTCTAGATAAAAAAGCTCTGGAGGAGTAGGAAATCCTATTAAATTTATTTCACCAACATGTATATTAATCTCTAAGAAGTTGAGCTAAAAGATTCAACTGCAAGTACTAGCCCTTAATTAGAATGTGAGCAGCTTTTATATTCTCTGTCTGGATGTCTCATGAGCAGACTGATTTCTTGTTAATACTGACCCTTCCTGCATTGAAACAGAGATGTACGAGAGGTAATTGGGTTTGAGGAAGCATTTAGCAACTCTCATGAAGTCTTCAATTGCTTGCCCTGAGATATGGAGGCATCAGGTTTTTTTTAATCTCTTTGCGTTCCATTTGACAGATAGTCGCTGCAATCATGGCCATTACTGGCATCGTCATGATGGCATATGCAGATAATTTCCACACGGATTCGATCATAGGAGTGGCATTCGCAGTGGGCTCAGCCTCTACATCTGCATTATATAAGGTATGTTGTGCCTTTTTTAATGTCATTGGCTGTCATTCGTAGCTTAAACTCAAGTAATAAAGGAAGCCAGGACAACGAAAGTGTTGGCTTGAGGAAAAAAAAAAAAAAGATGGTTTAAATAAGACTAAGTACCATTTACTGGGTACTTGCTACATGCTGGGCACTTGCCAGAAGTTTTCACCTGTGTTGACTCAACTTTCTGAGGCACAGGCACTTACCCCCACTTTCCAGATGAAGAAACTGAGGCTTAAAAGATTAGTAACTTGCCCAGGGGCCTACAGCCAGGAAGTGATAGAAAGATCTAAATTCTGACTGTCCACCTCCAAAGCCCATGCTCCACACCTCTGCCGTCCACAGTCATCACACCAGTTGCAGCAGGGGCTGAGAAGGCCCCCTTCCTCTCTTTAAGGTTCTTTATGCTAACTGCCTACAGTCATTACCTTAACCCAATGAGGTGTTAAAAATAACAAGCCAGCTGTCACTCGTGAGTTGACTGCTACGTATTAACCCGAAGCCACAGGAACTCCTGTTATTAGTGAAACGAAGGGCCTCCTTTCCTCTCTGATGGGTACTCTGAGTCTGCACTATGTACTTACCACTCGTTCTCTGCTGGAGCTGCCTGTCATCCTCGGAAAATCTATTCAGTCTTTGCCCCTGACTTCAGAAGCAAGGCCTAAAAGAGCAGATCTAAAAGGTTATCCCCAAAGCTCCACTTTTCAGAGCCAGCTTTTGGGAGGTAGCTAAGGCACTGAAAGCACCTCTCTTGGTGTTTCAGTGAGAAAATTCTCTGTGAAAAGCAGGAAACGCCCTTTGCATCCCTCCTGGATGCCTGTTCTGATTATTCACCAACACTGCGGCTCTGAGGGCACTGAGTCTATTTCCATATTGACATTTCCTGGCCCACTGATTCTGTGACAAGCTTGACAAGTTTTCACTCAGTTGCCATTAGTGTCTAACTGGCCCCCAACTGAAAATCCTCTGAGGTGTCTAATGAGACCAAAGAACAGCACGTGGTCAAGTTCTCTTGATGAAGTCTCTCAAGAGAAAAAAAATAAGTTCAGTTGAAATTAAAAGCAACACCTGGAATTGCTATGTGACTGGGATGGCTGTCTTTTCGAGAGAATTCTCCTGACCATGTCATAGATGTATTCATCCTGGGAGCAGTAACATTTGCAGACATGCATAAAATCAAGTGTGCGCCGTCGGAAAGATCTGCTTCATTCTATGTTGTTTGAGGATTAATATAGGAAGCAGAAGGGTTATAAAGCCAAGAAGTATCAGCTAAACCCCTGGCTCCTCCTCAGCCCAACGTGACTTTATGGTCATGACTTTTTGGCCATTCACACCTCCTTGCTACCTTCTTCTGTACACAGATTTACACCCAGAAAAAAAAATTTTTTTAATCTGGAGAATAAACACAGTATTTGTGAAAATATGTTAAGCTCAGAGAGAAAAGTGCTTATAAATCCAAGGCAACATTATTACATCTCTCAACAACATAATGATCATCTCTCTGTCTAGTTTGGTTTTTGGTATCTGTCAGATTATGGGTAAATGAATCCCACCCTTGAGGGGAAGAATTGATGGCATCTCAACCCTAGATTGTCCTGGGTTTGTCTGTATGCTTAGTTATCATTCACCCTATACCCATCCCTGATGGTGGTGTTTAACACAGTGCCTGCAGTTGTTTCCAACATCATAAGGAATTCATTTTATGGCATTTGCTGTTTCATGTGAAGACAACAGGGCATTTTACTTATCTCAATGGCCCATTTAGTGTCATGGAGATGGTGGGGTAAGAAGAAATAGAGGATAAACTCTGGGTCGGTCAGTTCATTGTGTAGAACTTGCCTTTCTGCTCTAGCCAAGTCTCTAACTGTGAGGCTAAGGAGTTTCTTTCCCAATCCAAGGTCTTGTTCAAGATGTTTCTCGGAAGTGCCAACTTCGGTGAAGCAGCACACTTTGTCTCCACGTTGGGTTTCTTCAATTTGATCTTCATCTCTTTCACCCCAGTCATCCTGTATTTCACCAAGGTAGAGCACTGGTCATCATTTGCAGCTCTGCCATGGGGCTATCTCTGTGGGATGGCCGGGCTGTGGCTGGGTAAGTGGCCCTGGATTTTGCCTTCCATTCCCTACATCACTTTTGACCTTTTCTTGGGTTAGATAAATGAACATAGTAGGGTTATTCCCTTGGGAACCTTTGTCCTCTGTTTCCCAAACTTACATAAGGTTGGCTAATGGTCAGAAGGTTCTTTGCAGGCTATTGCTTGAATAGATCAGAGATGTTCAACTGGTATATCTCCCATGAAGTAAGGTGTGGGCTAGAGGCCCAGATCACTCTGATCACCACTGGGCTTCAAACAGCCTTGTTCATTCTTCATGTTGTACTGTATGATGTCACTGTGTTCCAGCATAGCACGGTGCACCAGGCAGAGGGAGAGAGGAGATGGTACATTCAAGGTACTCAAAGTGGATCAAAATGGCTGGAGCACCAAGTGCAGGAAGAATAGAGAGGAAAGAAGGAAATGACATTCTGGAAAGAAACAGGTCATGAAGGAGCTGGAAACCCATTAAAGGGAGTAAATCCACTTAAAAATCTTTAAGCAGAGGTGACAGGCTCCCATCTGTATTTTAGTCAGCCAGCTCTGGCTGTGTATGGAGAATGAATTTGAGATAGGAAGCCCTCAGCAAGTAAGAGAAGGCAGAACTGGACTTGGTCACCCTGCTAAGTAGGTTGTGCCTAGTCGTTGACCAAGAAAAAGTCACCTGGAGTCTTTTTAATGTTCTCTCTCCAAATTCCCCAGACTCAAGGTGGTTTGTTTCACCTGAGCAACCAGGGGACTGTGACTTTCCAGCTGTGCTGCTTCTGTCACCCACTGAAAAAGGAGCCTGAAAAATAATGAGCCCACTCTTGTCTCCCCAAGCAGGTGAAAAACAGCACCGGCTACATGACTCAATGTCCCTTTACTCAGAACCAAATGACTTTCATTTTGCTCCTCTGTCTTCATTCTTCCCAAGGACAGCCCCCTCTGCCTGATCCCCATTTTCCCACCACACTTGACCTGCAGGATGTCTGCCAACCCTCAGCTGACCTTCTTTATCAAGGTGACATAATCCGAAGCAGCTTTGCAGTTCCTGGGAGAAAAACATTGGCCTGGTTTTCATTCCCACAGAAGCCTTGGATTATCTTTTCTCTACTTTGGCCCAGGCCCCTAAGCAGGGGGTGGGGCAGGGGTCTGAGACCAGAGAAGGATCAAATGTTGATTGTTGGTCTTTGAATTCTACTTTTGAAGCCCAAAGATATGTAGTTATGACCTTTCATAACCTCCGCTAAATTGAGTGGAAATCAATAGCAGTGTTTCCATAAGACCCAAACATCCTAATTAAAAGTGCCTCGATAATTTCCTGGCCCAAATCATGTAGGCATGATCTCCAGCTTCCTGCAAAGTAGCCCTTCACCAACTTATATCCCTTGGCCTGGTCCATTCATCTGACATGTCTGAATCCCACTGAAACTTGGGCAAGGCCCCATGCTACAGACAGCATATTGAATTATATATCCTTGTCCTTAGGTTGTCAGAAAAATGATTAAGTGTTCTACCTAGAGAACTAATTAAAAACAGACAACACATTTTGGTGAAGCCACCTGTTTTTTGCTGAGTGGGAAGGGCTCAGTTCTCACCCAAATACCAGTACTTTCAATCTGCTGAAATAATCCAGTTCAGCCAGTAAAAGAGCAGTACAGGAGTTTATCAGAATCTGTGTAGGATTGAATACCTTCCTGACTTGCTAGAGTGCGCCGTATTTGACTCCCTGAGTCTACGGAGAGAGTTGAGGGGCTGGAATGGTCATTCCCATTGTAGCTCTGCCATGAAGGAGAAACAATTATTAACTTAGGAAGATCCTCTGCCTTGATTGCCACCACTATTGTATGATATTTATGAAGGAGCCCATGTTTTATGAAAGTTCAACCCATTGTCTCTAACTACCAAGTACAACTGACTCCAGATAACTAAGTTAGTGGGCTTAATTAAGGCAGGGATTATAAATAGCAATAGAAGAATAAACACTGTCCTGAATGGAATAGTTCTAGAACCATCTTTGGTTCTACAGAGATATAGGCAGCATGGTTGAATCATTTACATAGAGATCTCTCTGAATTGGGGACCATTCCTAGTTGTTAATATTCATCTCTCTAAACAACCCGTAAAAGAAACACAATTAAAATCCATTAAAATAATGCTATGTAGGGGTACCTGGGTGGCTCAGTGGGTTAAGCATCAGAGTCTTGGTCTCAGCTCAGGTCCTGATCTCTTAAGACCCAAACATCCTGATTAAAAGTGCCCAGACAATTTCCTGGCCAAAATCAACCTAGCTGGGAACCATCATAAAACCCAAATTCCCAGTGTGGAACCTACTTGAAATGAAATGAAATGAAATGAAATAATGCTATGTAGTTTATCATTGTTTTTCTTTCGAAAACATGTATTTTTGATCATTTTTATAGGGGGTAGATGATTGTTTTATATTTTACTAAAAAGATCCAAAATATTAATTCAAATATATCTAGTTATACCTTCCTTTGGTTCTGTGCACAAAGGTAATCTATGGACAAATCTATGGGTAATCTATGGGTAATCTATGCACAAATCAAGATGTGGAAAAGATCCCTGGGGTTCAGAGCATTACGTTGAACACAATTTCGTTTGCCTGTATGATGCTCACCATGAGAGAAAGGAAATAAAACAGCCTAGGCCATCCTTGGATAGAGCTTCGTTTAGGCAGTAACAGGAGAGCCTTTTCGTTATCCAGGAATATGGCATCATACAACAAAGTAACAAAGGGAAAAAGTCCAAACTTCAAACAGTCCTCTGCTCCCGACCTCTGGCTGGCCCCAGCCTGCCTTTATAGTGCTAATAAGCAGTGTCCTGAATTGATTGTTTCACTGCTTTGGATTTGCTCTAAATGCCCTTTGCCAGCCAACTGGCAAGAGATCAGGCAGCCAAGGTGACAGAGGAGAAAAGAGAATAGACTACTTCAATCAAGAAACTCGTGCATCTGGCTCCCAAATTAGAGGATTAATTGACCAAAGGTGTGGACTGTGCAGAAGGCAGGTTTAGCAAAAACACTGGTTCTATTATGTGAAGAAGGAAAGAGCCCAGCAGATCAGTTTCCCTTCATCCTCTGTATCCTCCTGTGTTTTTCAGCCTTCAACATCCTGGTGAATGTCGGCGTGGTGCTGACATACCCAATCTTGATCTCCATTGGGACAGTGCTCAGCGTCCCCGGAAATGCAGGTACCGGTCGCATTTGACAAGAGCACCGTCTCTTGCTTCTGTTCCTTTCACACCCTGAGTGGTTTCTTCGAACAATTGTGAATTATGTCCCTTGCCTTGGAAGATGTTTTTAAATATCGGGAAGGTGGCAGACAACAGAATAACTATGCAGCAGATTTAAAATTTGCAGCTATAAACACTGTTTTTACTCAGTCGTGCTTTTAGAATTAAATACCAAATGTATCATTTGGGTTTCATGTAATCTCCCTGACAACCTAATTTTGCAGTATTTTTAGAGGAAGTCCTGTGGAAACAAAAGGCATCCCAGCCGAGGACTCTCAAGTAAACGTCACTAATGAAAGTGTAGGAAACGTTCAGGGTGTGGGCTCCCCATCAGACTATCCGTGGGGAGCGGCAGAAGCTTCTCCTGGGGGCCGAGCAGATGGCCCTCTGGAATATATACAGGAAAAAGCAATTGGGCTCACTTTGGGGACAAGAAGAGAGGCTGTTTTTCCAGGATGGTCTTTCTAGCGAAAGGTGTCAATGGAACAAGTTATGAAAGTGAGGGATTTAGAAGACCATAGAGTCCTTCTAACTGTGAGATTCTATTTTTCCAAGTCTCAGGTACCCAACTTTCTCTGCCCTGGTACTCCTAATCAGCAGGTGCTCATTGAGCCTTTACTATGTGGAGAACTGTAGAAGAAACAGGGAGGAGAAAAGGATATCATTGTTCCCATAAGAAACTTCCACCAAATTTGGAAAACAAGACCAACATATACGAAATAACTTACCACCCCACAGTGGGATTTATTAGCAAATGCCAAATGGTGTGAGACAGACTCATAGGACTACCAGATATCCAGAGGAAAGAAATATGAGTGAGGAGTGGAGTTGTCAAGGAAGTTCATTCATTCACCTAGGGGTCCAGTCATTCAACGCATCATTTCTAAGCACTTAGGACATGTCAGGAACAGTACTAATGCTGGTGAGAATATGTATGTATACTCTGGACCATGTAGTATACAGAGGGAGAAAAAGGAATTCAGTAGTTACAATGTAAAGACAGAATTGTGTTGATAGAGGTGTGTAATCAATTCTCTGAGAGCACACAGGAGGGGCATCCAGGAGGGCTTCCTGTAAGAAGCCAAAAGAGAGAATGAATGAAGGGATTTGCTGGATGGTGGGGATATGAGAAGGAATGGGCATTCCATGTAAATAGAACAATCTAGGCATTACCAACAATTTCACTACTAGGTATATATGCTGAAAAAACAGAAAACAGGGACCTTAAAATATACTTGTATGTGAACATTCATTACAGCACTATTCATGGGGGCCAAAAAGTGGAAACACCCAAATGTCCATCCACAGATGAACCGATAACCAAGTTGTGATACAATGGGATATCATTCAGCCATAAAAAGGCAGGAAGTATGGATACATGCTCCCACATGGTTGAACTTCAAAAACGTCATGCTAAGTGAAAGATGCCACACGCAAAAAAGTCACATTTGGTGTGATTTCATTTATATGGAATCTCTAGAACAGGTTAATCCATGGAAACAAACATCAGATTCCCACACAGGAATTGGGAGGTTGGGGAGGGGCTTGGGGAGTAACTGCTTCAGGGGTAAGGGGTTTGAATTTGAAGTGATGGAGATGTTCTGGAATCAGATGGAGGTGGCAGTTGTACAACACTGTAGCCGTACAAAATGCCACTAAATTCACGTGAAAAGAGTTCATTTTAATTTATAGGAACTTCACCTCCATTAAAAATTCTTTAAAAAGAACAGCAGGTCCCAAAATGTAGGCATTAACAAACTTGGCCCATTTGGAAAATCCTCAGCAGCCCAATGAACCTGGAGAAGTGTGAAGGGATGCAGAGGAGAAGTTTCAAGAAATAAAACTGCAGAGGTAACTAAGTGAGATGACACAAGCCTTGAAGGATAAGTCTGACTTAGAGAGAAGGAGTAGAAAGCAAAGACAACAATAGAATGATATGGACAAAGGAAAGCGAGGTGTGGAGTTGTCAAGGAAGTTCATTCATTCACTTTGTTGAAAGAACAAGGGAGACTTTAGAAATTTCTAGAAGTAGCACTGACTGTGGTTATTTGTTCTCAGAGAAGCTTAGAACCAGTCCTAGCCTGTGACAGACCTGATTTTTCTTCCCTAGCTGTGGATCTCCTGAAACAGGAGGTGATCTTCAATGTCGTCCGCCTGGCTGCTACCATTGTCATCTGCATTGGGTTTCTGCTGATGCTGTTGCCAGAGGAGTGGGACGAAATCACCCTGAGATTCATCAACAGCCTGAAGGAAAAGAAGAGTGAGGAACATGTGGAGGACATCACTGATTCTAGTGTACACCTGCGGACCAGAAGCAGGGCCAATGGGACAGTGTCTATACCCCTGGCTTAACGAGGGACCCATTTTGGATGCACGTGTATGTATATTCTGTGAATATAGTAAAATTTTCTCACTACCTGTACACTCAAATGACAGTATTAATTCTGGATTTGGATAAGTCATAGGTGAAATCATGCCAAGGATAAAAGTTTACATTTATATGCTTATCAAGGAACTGGTGTAAATAATCATAATAAAAATTTTTTATTAAAATATATTCATCTTTGTTCTATTTCTTCTGTTTTAGAGGGAATTGCCTGCCCCAAATTTGCAAAATTTCCTGAAAACATGAGACTCTACTAAGTTATGGGTTTATCACGACCTTACCCTCACTGGAAACTGAAATGTTTTCGTTCCATCAGAGAAAGTTGCATAAGAGGAAAACACATGTAAAGGATACACAATTTATATATACTTAAGTCCAATAAGACCCTTAAGTTTGAAGGCTGGGAAATAATTAAACAACTATCAAAAGAGCATCTTCTATATACAAGACTTACACTAGGAAAAATGAAGGTATGAAGACAGAGAAGACTCCGTCTCTACTTTCAACGTGCTTAGAGTAGTATAGAACGTAAGAGTGGTTATAAATATCTCTAATAGGAGGCAGACATTTAAAAATGGTAGAGGGGTTACAGAGAGCACAGCTCTACAGAATCTGACATGTTGACCACTCCTTTTTCCTGAAATATCCTCTCTACTTGACTCCCATACTGTTTCCTGGTTCTCTATCTGCCTCACTGGCTGCTTCTCTAGGGTCCTCTTCCGAGCCTGGTCTCATCACTGTCAACCTTCAGTGCCTGGTCTTCTTATCATCTTGTTCCACACTCTCTTCCTCAGGGACTTCATCTACTCCCATGGCTTCAAATGTCACCCATGTGAAGATGGTTTTTAAAATCTTTGTCTCCAGCCCAGATTTGTCCCCTGAGCTTCAGGTCTGACTATCCAAATGTCTCCTGCAAGCTCACTTGGATACCTCATTGTTGACTTCCAGTTCAAGAAAAAAATTTGAATTTATTGTCTCTCTTCTCCAGATCTATTCCTTTCTCTCCCTGTTCCCTGTCTAGGCTAAGGGTGCCATCATTCACCAGCTGCCCAAGCAGGGATCAACCCTAACTCTGCCTTTCTTGCTCTCCACATCTAAACTATAAGTCATGTTGATTGTCTCTCTTAATGGTTCTTGAATTCAGACACTTCTCTACTATGATACCTGTTCTGGGCACTCATCATCTCTTTCTCTAATGAATGAAAGGCTCTCTGAGTTGGTCTCTCTAATTTCTAGTCTTGCCTCTCATTCCTTCCATGCCCTGCAGAGTGGCTTTTCTAATATAGAAATGGGATAATTCTCCTCTCCTATGTAAAACAGTTCAGTGGCATCTTATTTTCCACAGAATAAGGTCCAAGTACCTTTGCACGTCGTTCAAAGTTCACCACTGGCTGGCCCCACCTGACTCAAGAAAAGCACCATCCAATGGAACTTCTGTGGTAAGGACAGTATTGTACATCTGCCCAGGGCTCCACAGTAGCCCCAAGGGCCTACTGAGCCCTATAAGTATGGCCAGTGCAACCAAAGGGGCTGCATTTCTCATTTTATTTACTTTCAATTAATTTGAAATTAAATTTAAAGAGCCACAGGTGACTACTGGCTACCATATTGGACAGCACAACTCCAGAGCCTCATGCCATCATTCCACCCACTCTGGGCCCCTGGAATCTGGGCTTTCATGATACTATGAATTCCTGTAATTCTTTAGTCGAGACCTACTCTCTTTTTTGTACTCTCTTTGCCTCTAATGACTAACCATTACCTCAGCTTCATGATGTGATTTTTTTCCTATTTTCCCAGAAAGACTTTTCTTCTCCCCCATTCCTTACAAGCCTCTGCTTACCCTCATGATAGCGCTGGTCACCCTCTGTGGCAATTACCAGTCTACTTGCCCGAGGTCCCAGGAGACTAGGAGCTCCTTGAGAGCAGGAACCGTGTGCCATTCATCGTTGTGTTCCTAGCATGTGTCTGGCGCTTGCAGACATCCAATAAGTAAATATTGCTTGACCCTGGAGATATACCCCCTCCTTCAGACTGTATTAGATCAGTCTTGTTTAAGGACAGACTTTGGTACAGATGAGACCGGTGAAAGTAAGGAACATCGGGGGTTAAATGGGCCACCGCCTTTGTTGTGTTTCCACAAAATACCAATTTGCTGAATTGCTGAAAGACACTTCTCTCTGAAGAGGCTGGTTAAGGCACAGAACAATTTAAGATAGTCTGCACTTTCTGGGGAGATTAGTGCCATAAACCAAGCCTTTCTGGCATCTGTTTTACTCTTCTTCTTTTTTTTTTCAAGTGTCCCCAGAAATATAGGTGAGATGATCACAAGGCAAGAAAAGGGGACTCAGGCTATCACGCCCACTGAGCATCATGGTAAATAAAAACCTTATTTTTTTTTTCATTTCACTGTCATTTTTTGAAAAGGCAATGCCAGTCTTCCGGTGTAGCTAGGTGACATCATATTCACTAAAATAATAACCATGACTCACTTTAAACTTCATGAAAAATTGTACAAAATAAATGAAATATATTACTAATAAATGTGAATTAATTCATTATCTAACTGGAGTTGGTTTTGACTACTTCGGTGCCATATTGGTACAAACACCACTCTTGCCTTATTTTTAAATTACTGTTAAATAGCAGTAATCACAGACTAGCCCACTCCAGCATCTTACCATTACTTAGCATGACATTTAAAATTGCATTTTGACATCTTTAAGAAATGAGTTGTTTTGCTCTTTTTGATGATTCATTTTGAAAAATGAAGTCAGCTACTCTGGAAAGCTCTAATTCAACCTATGACTGATCACCGTAATTAGCTAAGTCTATATTAAGAAAACAGTTCCATTATGGTATTCATTCATTTATTCATTCAAAAATTATTAAGTTCTACCTCTGGCTCTGAAGTAGAGTGTTACATTAGGTGATCAACTAGCCTCTGCCTGCCTCTGGAGCAGCTCTGTCCAACAGAACTTTCTGTGATCATAGTAATGAACTCTGCACTGTGGGCGGAAGGTATACAAGATGGACAGGAGGTGGCCCCTGCTCCTGGGACCTTCAGTCTTTCTAGGTTAAGTTGTCCACATGACAATTAAAATGACTCAGAAACTTATTGGAATCACTTTGGGAATATGAGATATTCCTTTAAATTCGGGGAAAGTCATCATAAATAAAGATAGTAATACCTTTCCTTGCTACCTTTCGTTGTGAAAATCAGATGGGATTATGTATTTTAGTCACTGAAGAAATATGACTGTGCCTCCTATGTGCCAAGGATGAAGCAAGTTCAGTGGGGCTTGGATGATATTTCCAAAGTCACTGCCCTCGGAGGTGGAAATGCCTTGGTGAGGTTACTGTTAGCTTGCCTCTTTATCCAAACCTGGTTCTTCCCCAGTGTCCAAAAGGCAATGGCTTCTGTGGGTGGTCGAGCGGGCAGCTCAGTCCAGGGATTAAAAGCTCCCATGTTGCAGCCACGACTCTTCACTTTGATTAATTACCAACCTCTGTCCTGATTTCATCATCAGTACAATGAAGGTATTAATATCTGTTATTTAAGATTGTTGAGGGCATGAAATGAAACCACGTGGTGAAAAGCCTAACACACTGCTGGAAGTAGTAACTAGCATTAGGGTTTGACCTCCTTCTGGGTCCTTACCCAGAGCGCTCATCCCCAGCACGGCGCCCACCAAGGTCCCAGAGCCTGGTGCTCAGCAGGCGATTTTACCTCAAATAAACCGGACAGACAAAAGAAGCCTGGTGTGAGGAACACACATAGGAAGCAGAAAGAAAGGCTACACTGCTTCCATTTGCCCGGTTCCCCTCGGCCCCTTGTACCGCAGCATTCTTGCCCAGCTAGCGGAACTAATTGCTTGACAAAAAGACAGACTGGTGACTTGGGCTCTGAAATTAAAATCACTTCAACCACGGCCTGATCACTTCACAAACAAATTATAGGCAAATACATTTGGCTCATCCAGGTTTTGCATGCATGTTAGTTTTCTGCAGACACTTTGTCAAGATCCACCAGAGGACAAATAATTTGGAGAAGGACAATGCAAGTGACAAAAAGAGTGAACAGTATAACCGCCTAAGCATTGGAATATTCTTAATATTTAAGTACAAATCCTCTTTCTTACTCAACCATAAGCCCCTGTCACGAATACAAAGAATACCTACTACAAGGTGATTCTGGTTTACCTGACAGGCTGGAACAAGAAGTCTCTATTTTTTTTAAAGATTTTTATTTATTTATTGGACAGACAGATTACAAGCAGGCAGAGAGGCACGCAGAAGAGAGAGGGGGAAGTAGGCTCCCTGGCGAGCAGAGAGCCCGATGCGGGGCTCGATCATGACCCGAGCCGAAGGCAGAGGCTTTAACCCACTGAGCCACCCAGGCACCCCTCTATTATTTTTAATACTTTTTATTTCTTTGTCTCCCCACTCCGCCCCTGAACACACATACACCTGTAGCAATTGAGAATGAAGTAAAAACAGGAGAGTACAAGATGTAATGGAAATGGGATGCTAGTGCCCAAAACCCAGAGGCAGAAAGAACATAAGACCCACAATTTAAAGTTCTGATTGGCCAGTGTGCCCACCCTTCCCTCACCCATGTGTGCCAGAAAAGCAAAGCCTGCTTTGTCACTATTTGTTGGGGATCTGAACACCAGATCCTTTGGGAGCTTGAGGCATCTTAAGAGCAAGAATTTTAACCTGGGATTAGAAACCCCATCCAGGGATAAGCTGCAGGGTTTGTTTCCAAAACTCCTGACAGAGTTTTCAAAATAGTGTGAACTTAGTGGCTTTATTCTGGAGGAATATATTCAGAGAATCCAGAGGCTCTAAAACCAGACTGTTCAATATGGTAGCCGCTAGCCATGTGTGGCTAATGACATACAGCTGGTCCAAATTGAGAGCTGCTGTGTCAAATGCACTGGATTTTGAAGACTTAATATGAAAAAAAGAATGTAGGCTTTTCTGTTAATAGCTTTTATACTCATTACACATTGAAATGAAAATATCTTCGATATGTTGTTTTAAATAAGATATGTTATAAAATTTATTTCACATATTTCTTATGTGTACTTATACCTAGCAGACATTCAAAAATATATAAGAGTCTGGTAGTGAGTACTAAGGAGGGCACTGGGTGTGGTGCATGAACAATGAATCTTGGAACACTGAGAAAATTAAATTAAATTAAAAACAAACAAAAATATATATGAGACTTGTATTTGTGGTTCACATGATGTTTCTGTTGAGCATAAATTCTCTAAAAATTTAAGAGTGACTTGCTTAGAGAAGAAGAGGGAACAGTGAGGGAAATTGAGGAGGTAACAGCTTTGGAAAGAAGCAATTATTTGGTCAGATTCTGTCAGTCAAGACAAAATATACTGAGTTTTTATGTCATGCAAATTCAAACTGTCAGAGAAGGAAGAAATAGAGTAGAAGAGAGTAGTTTGGAATTGCAACCAACTGGAAAGCTTTGTAAAGACCTGGAAGAATGAAAGTTTGAAAACCATCGTCGAATACCAGGTTTTACTGATGCAGAAGTGATAGAAACTGCTTGGGGTTAATTCTGGACAGCCAAAAGACATTAATGCAGATTACAGTGCAAAATTATTTTGGAAAAGACCACTCTGACTTCTAGATATTGTAATCAACTTGCAGAAAAGAAGCTAAATTGTATTCTGCAGAAGGCAAGTAGAATTGTCTGATCTTACGACATTAGTAAATAACAAGTAGTCCAAGTGAAAATCAGAAATTTATTAATGTAAATAGTTTCTGATATAAATCATAACATCAGAACAGATTTGGCCTATAGTACTAACTTATTCTGATCAATAATTAAAAGATGCTCTCCAAAATAGAGTAGTCTTCGGGGACGGGATAGTTTAGCTAGCTATCAAGAAGCTCCCTAAGATGGCATCTACATAGAAGTCACCACTGTTTTTGGGTCAGGGCTTTGCACCAGGGGCTCAGAAGCTAAGTCTTGTCAATGCCTTAAAAATTAGCCCAGGGATCTCAACTTGTGATACTGACGTAGCAGCATAATCCGCAGATGAGAAAGCAAGTACTTAAGCCTTATCCCCGATCTAGTGAAGCAGAATCTCTAGGAGTGCGGCCCAGCAACTCCTCTTAATAAGCCCAGCCTGAAATTAACCAAGCACAAGCTCAGGTGATACAGGTGATTCCAATGTATGATAAAGTTTAGAACCACAAGACTAAAGACCACTGAACTGAAGAACCGACTGGCACAATTGCTCCCATTCCAATCTAATCACACAGTCCAGTAGCAGAGTGTGTTCTACCAAATCCCATACCAAAGTTCCTTTCCATTAATATTAACAAGTAGACATCATAGATTTGCCAACACTTGATTTATAGAACTGGCTGTGACCAAAACAGGCAATACAGGTGCCCATGGCACCCTGAAGTGTTCAGCTGATAGACCATCCTCTTTATGAGCTTGTTCTTTGCTACACATATCCCTTCTAACAACCTTTTCCCTCAGGGGAAAGGCTAACAACTTGATCTTTCCCTAATTACTTCCCTTACGTATGGATTTTACTTTTATAATATAATTAGGGGTGCCATTTACCTAGATAGATAAAAGTGATGCACTGAAGTTCAGTCTTTGTTAAGATTTCTGCTCTATCTCCAACAGCATGCTTGACTTATTCCACTCTTAAAGTCCCAAGAAGGCAGAAAGGAGGTACCTTCCAGGTTCTGTACATTACTTACCTGGGCACATTTGGCCAAAATTTCTCTTTTATTATGTTTTTATTTGCATTAACTCATCTTAATGTTAAAATATTTTCACTTTTCATTCTCTTTCAAAAAGCCTTCTATCAAATCCAACTCTGACGTCTAATATTCAAACTTCACCTATATTTTCATTTTTAGTAATCCTCCTTCTGTCAGCTAACACCAGTCCAATGCCCTCTTTTTACATAAAGTTTCCCCTTTCCCTCAATAACCGCTACCAACAATCCCACATCCCTGCCCAGTGCTGAGTGAACACTGAGATGTTTTGTGTTTCGTTTTGATCATCTCCTTTTGGTTGATCAGTTTCTTTTCTTGGAAATGTTAACTTCATCAACTACATTCCACCTGGACCCTGCAGTTCTTCCTATTCCTGGCCTTTGAAAGAGTGCTATCTTTGAGATGTCATTCCTATTACCTAACCTCAATACCAGTGTTAACTTTTATCACTTGACTCTGTTTTCCAAGGACCTCTCTGGCACATCTGTGTCTCCTCTTCATTCTTATTTTTTCTCTTTATATCTACAATAATATAAAAGTCCACATTCATAATGTTGTTCCTGTGGTTCTATATGTTCTGAAGTAGTTTCTGAATCATCAAGAAAAACTGCTATTCAATATGGTTTTGGAGTTGGTATATTTGAACATACTGTGATTTAGAAAACTGGCAGTCCAGCTCTTCTAAATAAGAACAATATATCAAAAGGAATATTTATTTAATGAAAGCAATCTATTCCTGAACCATAAAAATGACCATTCATGTGGTAATTATAAGATTGATCACATGATACCAAAGTTCAATCATCTATTTATCTTGTCAAATAGTTATATCATTTCTGATATCTGTTATAAATAATCAAAACATTAAGGAACTGTGTAGTACACAAAAGCATTTGGGGGCTTTTGAAAACAGAGACTCTGTCCTCCTCTCTTTGCTTGCGCAGCAATAGCTCATAAGAAGAACTCAGTGGAGGAAGGAAGAAGGAATCTCAGTCCTGCCAAGATAGAGATTTATTCATTTATTAAACAAGTACTTATTGATTTTTTTTTGGTACTTAAAATTCCATCTCTCATTGTGTGGTCAAGACCCAGTATCACTGGGAGAGAGGGAGAGAGATTAAGGACACTGGGTTAAAAAAATAAAATTGGTCAATAGTCTTATGAATACTTCATTTTTCCTAAAATGTATGACTGAGGAGTGGCTCCAGGCTGACACAGAACAAAGAGGTATCCTGGATTTCTTTGCAGACACACATGTGGTTTTGTACAAGAACAAAGGGGCTATGAACCAGCCCAGAACATGGACAGATTTCTGTCTCGGGATATTTTATTTATCCACTTCAGTAAGAATTCTGGCTAGAAGCATGAAAAGATGAGGAAGGGAAAAAAATTCATTTGGATAATGGCCAAGAAATCTGGGCTCCTCATCGTAATTCAGATCAATGTCCAGAATCATGAAATCTCAGTTGGAAAGTTCCTCATGGAATTTTCATTCCAGTCCTGCCTACTGCCTAAATCTCTTCTAACCCATCCTAGAGGAGTAGACACCCCAGGGGAAATAGGTTTTAACTGTTTTAAGTAAACCATCCATTCCAAAACCTTATTACTGTTACAGAGTTCCTCCCTGAATGAGCTGACATTTGCTTTTTTGAAAGTTCTACCTCATGATGCAAACTGTTACTTAGGGCCCACATAAGTCAAATCTCTCTAACATAGAGGTGTTATCACATTCCTTCTGGATTTTTCCTTTAAGTCATATCCTTATGGGCATACCATCCCATGTTGATCTACAAAAATTCTTTTTTGAGTTAATTAACACATCCATCATCGCACATGTTTACCTTTGGGGGGGGGCAGTGAGAGCATTTAAGTTCTACTCTCATAGCAAATTTCAATGATATAATACAGTGTTATCAATTATTGTCGTGTTATACATTAGATCCTCAGGCCTTATTCATCTTATAACTGAAAATTTGTATCCTTTTACCAGCCTCTCCCTAATCCCCCCACCCTCCACCCAGAAACCACTTCTCTGTTTCTGAGTTTGACTTTTTTTTTAAATTTCACATATAAATGATACCATGCAGTATTTGTCTTTCTTTGTCTTGCCCATCTTATACCATACACAAAAATCAACTTGAAGTGGTTAAAATACTTGAATGTAAAATCTGAAACTATAAAACTCCTAGAAGAAACCATAGGGGTTTAGCTCCTTGACCGTGGTCTTGGAAATGATTTTTTAATGAGACACCAAAATGGGACTATATCAAATTAAAAGGCTTCTGCGCAGCAAAGGAAACCACAAATAAAATGAAAAAGCACTTTAAGTAATAGGAGAAAATATTGGCAAACCGAATATCTAATAATGGTTAATATTAAAAATACATAAGGAACTCATATAACTGAATAACAAAAAAACAAATGACCCAATTAAAAAATGGGCAAATGGCTCAAATTGACATTTTTCCAAAGAAGACACGCAAATGGCCAACAGGTATGTAAAAAGATGCTCAACATCACTAACTACAAAAGAAATGCAAATCAAAACTACAATGAGATATCTCTTCCTATCTGTTAGGATGGCTATTACTAAAAAGACAAGAGATAACAAATTTTGGCAAGGATGTAGAGAAAAAAAAAAAAAACAACCAACCACCACCCTTGTACACCATTGATGGGAATGTAAACTGGCACAACCACTATGGAAGTTTCCTTAGATATTAAAAATAGAACTACCATATGACCCAGCAAACCCACTTCTGGGTATGTATTCAGAGGAAATGAAACCATTATCTCAAAGAGATATCTGAACTCCCATGTTCATTGCAGCATTATTCACAATGGCCAAGGTGCAGAAACAACCTATGTGTCAGTCAATGGATAAATGGATCAAGAAAATGTAGTGTATGTATGCTACAATACAACACAATAATATTCCATTGTGTGTGGTATGTGTGTATTCGTGTGTGTGTGTGTGTGTGTATATATATGTATGTATATGTATATCTCCTTACGTATATATACAGCTTTAAAAAATAAGGAAATCCTGTCATTTGCAACAACATGGATGAACCTAGATGGTGTTATGCTAAGTGATACAAAAATCCTTTTTAATGTGAGATGCTCCAATTGGAACTCAATACCTTTTTTTCTTTAATTTTAAGATTTTATTTGTTTATTTATTTTTGACAGAGAGACACACAGCGAGAGAGGGAACAGAAGCAGGGGGAGTGGGAGAGGGAGAAGCAGGCTTCCCGCCAAGCGGGGAGCCCTATGCGGGGCTTGATCTCAGGACCCCAGGATCATGACCTGAGCCGAAGGCAGATGCTTAACGACTGAGCCGCCCAGGCACCCCGGAACTCAATACCCATTTTTTAGTTTTAACCAGCTCACAGTGTGGTGAGAGTATTAATTCCCTTGTCAGTGCTACTCTATTTCACTATTCTTTCATTTCATGTTATTTACCCTTCTGCATTATTTACCCTAAGTCTCAATTTCCACATTTGTACACTATAACACTGACCCTCAAGGAATTGCCAGGAGCATTAGCACCTAATTCTAATCAGGTAGAAAGTGCTCAATAAAAGTAAGCTATTATTGCTAGTCATTAAACATTTAGGGCAAAGAAAGGATGATTTTTCCTGTTGTAACACTGCCCCCAGCCTTCTAATAAACTCAGTTTGTTTGTCAAGTTAGAAGGTGAAGATTTTGATGAGTATATTAGTTAGCTAATGATGCATAAGAAATTACTCCAAAATTAGTATCTTAAAACAACAGACATTAATCCAAGTTTTTTGGGTTAAGAAATCCAGGTGCAGGTTGGAAGATCTGCTACAAGTTCACTCACATGGTTGTTGGCAGGACTCAGTCCTTGCTGGTTGTTGGAAAGAGCCATCAGGTCCTTGTCCCATACCTGAGCCTCTCCCAGGGCAGCTCATGACATGGCAGTTAGCTTTTCTTGGAGCAAGTGGACAGGATGGAAGCCACAGTCTTTCTGTAACCCAATCTCAGAGACATCACTTCCACTGTTTATTTGTTAGAAATGAATCAGTAAGTCTTGTCAGCGCTCATTGCAAGGGTTGGAGGGACTACACAAAGGCAAGAATTGCAGAGGCAAGGTCCACCAGGGGTCATCATGGAGGCCACTTACCACAGTGACGTTACACCATGGTGCCAAGAAGAGGGTGGGGGAGAAAAGCGCTCACCTGTGTGTGCACACAGACACACTAGCCGCCTGTTTCCAGATTCCCAGCTTTGAGTGTTGAGGAAGGTGGGAACGATCGCTGATAAAGTACTATAAAATGTCAGAGAGGGAAAGGATCTTAGACCATATCTAAGACAGTTCCCTCACTCTGGAAAACCAAAGTCCAGAGAAATGAAGTGGCCTGAGCCCAGGCTGACTTCTGGTCACTGTTGTTTTCATTAGAGTTAACATTCCGTCTTTTCTTGGGTGAAGGCATTCATTTTCACAAAAGTAGTAGCATTTATTCTCTCTTCCCAAATTAGTGGATCCCATTTTCCATTGAATTTCAAGGTCAGTGCCTACAAAATGGCAAATTGATAAGCAGATGTTCCTGGTTGTTTCCTGATTGTTCTTCAACCACCTTTGGTCTTACTTGGAAGAGAAAGTAGAACAAGATTCTCCTATTACAGATAAACCAGGAAAGTTTCGTGCCCAGCAGTGTAAATAAAGCACCATTTTCCTAAAACAGCACAGAAGAGTGTAAAATTAAGCTGGAACCCAGAGCATCATTTTAAAAGAACCCATTTTCACAGTAGGAATTTATGAGAGTCTTGCAGTTTGTAAAAGGAATATTTTTCTTCAGTGTGAATGCCTTGATTCATGAAACATTCCAATCTAATTTCACCACCAACTATCTTTTGACCCAGGTGCATGGCTAACTGAGAGGTCCATTGGTCCAATAATAACCGACTGACCAAAAAGTCCCTCTTAGCTTTGGCTGCTGGAAAATGAAGTGTTGCATTCTTTCCTCTGTGTGTTAAGTGCAACACAAATTATTCATGATACTGCTGGAAGGTGCAGTGAGTTAATAAATCATAAAAATGGCTCTGTGATCTTTGCTCATATCCATGAAATCTGACTTGCTGCAGTTGATGGTGGGCCTAGAGAGAATCAAGATGCCTTAATACTGGAAGCAGTGTGATTAAATCAGAATCTTCCAGATCTATGGTTGTTTTTACTCTGACATGTGACATTTCCTTTTCTACTGTAACTCTGCCAGTATACTCTCTATTGTAAAGGGAGAGATGGTTAGACCTTAAACAAAATGGTCTTACTGTCAGTCAGCCAAACACGCACAATCCTAGAGAATGTTCAGCCAGTCCCATGGTTTCTCATCCAGTGAAAAATTCCTAACCTTGTCAAGACCGTGGTTTCTAGCCAGTTTGGTATGCCTTCAAGTGTCAGGTCTTGGTATTAGATCTTGCCTTTCCTGCAGTGAATTATGGGACAGTCATTCCATGTCTTCTCTGGTGCCCCTTAATGGATAGAATGTGGAGGGGTCAATTCCTATTCTACTGCAGAAAGGAGAGCGTGACGCCCTCAGATAAAGTGTCTCAAAGACAACTAGCACTTTTCAGCTACAATGACGAACCCTCAGCCAGCACCTCTCCTGCAATGTATTTTGCTAAGAATATCTATCTCCTTTCTCGCATTGTGTTATATTCTAAGGTTTCACTTGTCTCCATGGCCTTTGTAAGTGACAGTCTCCCTTTGGGGATAGACAGAAGGGATAAAAATCTCTCTGATACTTAAGGCTCCTGAGTCACTTACAATTTGATGAGCCTCATTCAGCATGAGAGGGTCTATATTGAGGGAACTAAGCAGAGTCTAAGATCCAGGTGGGGAGACAGGGGGAAAGGAATAGAAGCAGCCCCTCTCCCCGACCTCTAGTCTTAACACTCCCTCCCCTGCCATTGCCTTTACAAAGAGGAAAATAAAGAAAATTAGAGTATAGTCTTCTCAAAGCCTAAAATGGAATAAAAATTGGCCTCCTCACTAAGAATAAAATTAATCTCAAGTTCTTCAAATAACTAGAGCACTGCCTTCTCTCATTCCCAGTGTTAAGGGGAATGGGCGCTAGGAATAAGGGGGAGTTTATACTCACTGTAGAAAATAATCCGTGCATATCTGAGGGTAATGAGTAAATTCTGGACGAAAAGAGAATTGTATGGTAAGAAAGAGGTGGACTCTGGCAAATGAGGACACTTTTCTCCAAAGAAGCCTTTGAAGTGGTCTTTAAGGATAAATGGAGAGTTATCTCTTCAGGGACTCTGGACATAAAGAACATGGCCTATCCTAAGGATGTACTGTAATTTTCCCGAAACTACACTTAAGGCCATTCCTAGTCAATGTGGCAAATTACACTGATGAGGGAAATCTCGCTAGTCTTCACATACTGCATTACAATAAGGTTGAAACCAAGGAAGAGAACCCATCCCACGTCAGAAATAAAGAATGGACTAGAAGTTAGAGGTGTGAGAGTAAGCCTGATCCAAACAGCTCACTGTGTTACCAGATTAATGTCTTTGGCTAGAATTCTAGCACCCCAGAGGGGGAATCTAGCCCCAGGTTCTACGTCTGCTTGGATCTAGAACTGAGTTACCTGAACAAAGCTGAGGGTCACAGCATGAGTGCCCATTCAGGAATGCCAAATAGAAATATTCTGTCTACTGACTGAAAGATGACGGAAGGAATCATCTCCTTGGGAGGTCTCATCTCCTTGGGACAACATGAATAGGAAAAGAGTCACCATCAGTGCTGGAAACCACGTTGGTGCCCTGCACAGGTGAGGGATCTGAATTCATATTACCTGCAAGGTGCAGGGATTCAAGGGCAGTAAATTAGCGTGAAACAATCTGGAGCTGGCGACAACTCATTGGGTTGCTGGTGGAACTTCTCTACAGAGACAACTTAACAGAAGGATGCTTAGGGAGACTCACTTATATGCTCTAACATTTTAGTACATATTTAAGTGTGAAGTTATTATTTCCATTCTCCTTATTTCCTTCCTCAACCCAAATCACACAGACCTCCATAGAGAAAAACCACTGCTCAATTAAAGTTCATACTCAAAAGTTATACGCCACAGAACAAAAGAGGCATCACGGGAGCAAATGAGAGAATTTATCAAGAACTCCCAATAACGGAATTGTTTTTGAAAAACTCATAAGTAGGTGTTCTTGGGTAGCTCAGTTGGTTAAGCATCTGCCTTCTGCTTGGGTCATGATCCCAGCGTCCTGGGATCAAACCCCGCATTGGGCTCCCTGCTCAGCGGGGAGTCTGCTTTTCCCTCTCCCCCTGCTCATGCTCTCTCTCTCCCTCTCACTTGCTCACTCTCTCTCTCTCTCAAATAAATAAATAAAATCTTAAAAAACAAGACTCCTAAATAAAAATTTTCAAAATGTTTAAAGAGATAAATCGAGAAATAGAATGGCAAGGCAGGAAAAGAACAGTTTGAAAAGCGTACTTTGAAATCAGAAACAATTAAACAGGAGGGTTTAACCAAAGAAGTAGAAGCAGTAGGAAATAGTGTATTAAGAGATTTATTACAAGGAATTGGTGTTTGCAAATGTGGGGTCTGACTAAGCAAGTCCAAAATCCACAGGGAAGGCAATAAGGATGGGAAGATGGATAGCAGCCTACAACCCAAGGGCATGGGATGAAGCCATTGTGCACAAATAGAATTTTCTCTCTCGCTCTCTCTTCCTCCTCCCTTCATTTTTCCACCTCCTTCTGAAACCTGAACCCCATTTTTTAAAGTAAGCTCTGTGCCCAACATGGGGCTTGAAATCAATACCTTGAGATCAAGAGTCACATGTTCTACTGACTGAGCCAGCCAGGTATCCTTCAGACCCACCTTTAAGGCTTTCCAACATATTTCTTCTACCTTAATCACACACTCTTATTATTCATTCCTACACACATTCTCCAGATTTCTGTCTATATAAATTAGAAAAATCATGCAGTTTTGATGTGTGTATTGCACCTCCTCGTGGGAGGAGGATGGAAATAATAGCCTTATACTTAAACATGTACTACAATGTTAGAGCATGTAAGTGAGTTTCCCTAAACCGCAGCTTCATTAGCATCATAGAAAATCTACCTCTAAATCTCAGGAAAAAATAACAAGATTGTAATAGTGGCTGCCTCTTTGGAGTGAGGCTGGGAATCACTTTTAAGGAGACTTACATTTTCTTATACCTGGAGGAAAGCAGAAGTAAAGGAAGCCACTAAAAGAATATGAAAAGTATGCACAGCCTTCAAACCAGGAGAGAGGGAAAAAAGAGAATGAAGAAAACTCAGTGAAGAATGAAGAATGAATCAGTGCAGATCATTCATTGATTCATACATTTGCTCACTCAGCAGAGTTTCACTGAGTGTTAATTGGATGTCAGATACTAAGTCCCTGTTCATATTCATAGTGGAATAGTCAGGAAGTGCCTATCTTCCTAATGCAGGAAAACTTAAAAATAATTACCTCCTAGTTTGTAAGTTTCTCTTGTAATCTATTAAAAGTACAATATTTTCAATAGTTGACCTATTCTCTAAACCCATCGGCTTTTCTGGCTCTCTCCTTCCCAAGACTCTCATTTGTTCCAGGATTTGGTTCTGTAAAATAAGAATGAGCCACAGGGACTCACACTCAAGAGCTACCATGAGGCAGTGAATTTCTTCAATTCAAGTGTAACTTCTGAGCTTGTCTCCCAAGAATCACTGATTGTTTCTTTCAGTAGGAGGGTTTAAATTCCAAAATCTGAAAAAAGGAGAAAATGATAATGAAACTTAGAAAATAGTTGATTGCAGTCATTTTTCCCATTTCCTGAAACAATATAATATGAAAGAATTATAGGATTTTGAACTTGGAACAAACACAAGCAATTGTTTTCTCTAACCTCATTTTAGAGATGAGAAAGTGAGACTCAGGGAGGTTTGCATAAGGTTACAGAAGACACCAGCTTGGTTACCAAGTCTCTAATTACTAATTCATGAAGAAAGCAAAGAGGTCTCACTTGAGGAACCCCCTAAAAGTCCTCTCACACTTTCAACCTACCATTTTCTACTCATTATTATAGATGCTAAGCAAACGAATGAATGGTCCCTGCTCTCTAGGAGTCTACAACGCAGGGTAAAGTTGTATGCTGCAGTGTTCGCGCAAAGTAATTTGCTCACCTGAGTCTCACATTTCCTTTTATTATTTACTTTAAGATTGCAAGTGAAGTGATTCATGGAGATCTCTAAACAACGTTCCACTTGCTCAGGGTTTTTCAAAGACACCAAGTGAAGTATGCTCTATCCTTAGGGGCTAAGCTTAGGGAGAGTCCAAATGATCCCACCAGAATCCCAGGAAAATATTGGCTTAACCTCAGGAACAGCAAATACTTTCCCTTTCTTTATGCTTCAAGCCAACACTGCATGTCCGATTGAAAAGTATTTTGGAAGGGAAACCAAGACACCCAGGCCGTGGGCTTTTTTTTTAACCCCCAAAATATTGATTTCCCATCTGTGTACTTTAGCACTGGGTTGCTGAAAGGGTGAGAAGAGATTAAAAATGAGAACGCAGAGTTTGGGTGGTTTTTTGTTTTGTTTAGAGAAGTCAATCCACCTCATCCTGTCTCCCTTAACCTGCAAATTGTGGGTGTTGGATTAGTTCAATGAGGCAAACACAAACGTCCTTAGGAGTGTGACAGATGGTAGAAACAAGCAAAAAGGGGGCAGACTTGGTGTAAAACAAGAGAGTTTGTTGGGGTCCATGACCAAATTGGGGAATGCAAGCCCATAAAAAGAACGCAAGTCAAACAAAACAAAACAACCCTGGGGCAGCGAAACTGGGGTCCCCAGGTGAACACTCTGTAACACTCCATGAGAGGTACAGCCTTGACCACAGACAGGCACATATATTTAAGCTGTGGATTAGAGGTCTCTCCACCGGACACCCCACCCCCACTCCAGCCCACCCCACCCCCAACCAGGAAAATCAAGTAGCTCAAGTACAAATGTTTGGAGACACAGTGAGGTGGGGGTAAGAGGTAGGGAAATGGTACAGGGAGGAGCCTGAGGTTGTGAGGAGAACGATCTTATGGAGTGATGGCTTAAAGCAAACAATTGATAATAACTAATAATTGATAATTGATAAAAACTAATCCATTCAACCAAGCTCCCACCAACGCTTTCTCAGGAATTGAAGCGTTAAGGAGATCCCTGATAGATAGAGCACATCCCGAGACTTCTGGCCTTACCCGATTTTCCTGCATCACCAGTTCTTTCATGGAGAGTTTCCTTCTCCTTTTGCAGAACGTTTCTGAAGATGGTATGCTGTGTACTCATTGGCAAAGGCGCTCTGCCACTACTGCCATCAAGAAGTGGAGGAGTCAGTTTCCCCTCCTTTTGAATCTGGGATGGCCCTAACTTCCTTTGACCAACTGAGTACAGCCAAGATGATGCTAAGTGACTTCTAGGCTAAAGCCTAAAGAGGCTTTGCAACTTGTGTTTTCATCCTCTTCAAAGCCTAAAGTTCTCACAAAAAGAAGTCAGGATTATCCTGCTGGAAGGATAGATGGAGGAGAGTTGACATCTCTAGCCAATAGTCAGAACCTCGGCCCCCCGTGTGTGAGTGGAGCCACCTTGGACATTCCAGCCCCACCTAACCCCCCAGATGCTTTCAGCCATGTAATCGACCCCAGAGGGAGCAGAAGAGCTGCCCAGCTAAGCCCAGCCAACATAGCGCTAGATAACAAAACAGGGAAACAAAGTTATGGCCATTCAGATATCAGGGCTCTTAGTTCAGATATTTGACTTTCTAGAAGTCAAGCCCTCATAGGACATTCTGAACATGAGCATGTTTTTCAGAGAATCTGTCTTCAGGGACTCCCGCATGGTTTTCCCTAGTTGGATGGGGTTTACTGAAGAATTTGAGAGCTGTAAAACAGGACAAATATCATCAAGTTTGAGCACCTTGTTTAGTAGAATCTGAGACCAGAGGGGTTAACAAGCTGGCTCAGGGTCCCACAGCCATCTAGTGGCTAAACTGGGACTCAAATTCAGGGCTCAAGAGTTTTAATCTACGGCTCTTTACAATAAAGCATGCTGCCTCCCACTGTTCCACAGGAAGATGGTCACCACACCAGAATTATAAATAAACTCCCAGGCAAAACAATAGTCTCAGAAAGAATGGTTGCAAATATGTTGCAGTCTAATGGGCAAAATGTTGGGGGCTGCGGTATTGAAAGCACAGGCTCTAGGGTCAGAAAGTCTGGGTCAAAGTCCCAAGTCTTCCCGATTATTTCCTGTGCGACCTCTTTGAGCCTATCTCTCATCTGTGAAGCATCCCAGGGCTGTGTACAAGGAGGGGCTTTACAACTGCTAAAAGCACTCCACAGACGTTAATAGGAACTATTAATAGGAAAGCAGCCTGTACTTAGGACTTGACACTGTTTCCTTAGACACCCAGGAGAATTTTCCGAATGTTGACTTTGGAGTTGAAATTTGCCTCCACTGTGAAAATCAGTCAGACTAGAAATTATTCAAAAGAAAGCCTAAACCTGCCCCCAACCCCTTGCCTGGAAACCTTCTCCTAGGCTCCCACAGGAATGATAGGGCCGCTGAGGGCTGATGTGGGAGTGAGGGGAACAATTGAGGGTGCCGGAGTCAGCTCCACACCAGCCCCACTCCCCACCACCCCCTAATGTGCTCTTGAGCAGTGTTGACCCTAATCACCCTGAGTGACGGCATTAGACGAGACCCAAAGCATCATTCACCGTTGTGGGGCACAGTTTCCAGGGCTTCAGTTACATTCCCATCCCGGGGGCCGGGGGTAGGGGATGACACCTGCTCATGTCTCCGGGGAAAATACGTGACACCCGCTTGCTAAGAAGTACCCTGCCCGGCCTCAGTCTATTTTCTGCAGCCGTTCTCATGTGTATTTCCCAACTGTGCACGTTCTCTGTGCTCTGGCAACCTGACACGTTTTTTGGTGACGTGAGATACTGCTTCTCTTCGCTCAACCTGCTCAAGATTCAGTCCATGGAAAATAGAAATTTGCAAATCAGGATCAGAAGCAGTGACAGTACCATCGATGTTGCGTGCGTGTGAGAGAGGCGGGAGGGGCCTGGCGGCAGGAGGAGATGTGCCGGGAATACATGAGGCTGAAAACTTAGCTTGAGAAGGCGTCACAGCCCGGAATCAAAAAGGGAGGCCTCGGCAGGCACTGGGAGCGCCCCCCACCCCCCTTGAAATGCTGCGGGGGGGCAGGGAGCCTCGATTTTAGGAAAGATAGAGCTTACTGAAAGAGCAGAGAGAAAGGACACAGAAAAATGGGGTTAGTGTTAGAGAGCAGCGGAAGGCAAGGCATGCCGGGCAAGGTTGGGGAAGACTGAGCCAGAGCAACAAGCCAAGGGCAACTTGGGGGCTTTGCATAGCAGGCTGTCTGTCTCCCTCTCAATAGCCCCTTCCCTTCATCTTCCAACCTACGTAACAACTGAATTGCCTAGTTTAGCGTCTTATTAGAATGCAAGCTCTGTAGGGCATGGGGGTTTGGGCCAATTTATTTTCAGTAATGTACCTCCAGCTCCTAGATTAGTAGGTGCCTAAGAAATAATTTGTTGCATGAAAGAATGGATTCACTAACATGTAACAGGTTGAAAGAGAAAAAAGAAGACAGTGAGCTTTTAGCTCATTGAGATAGAATCAGTGACTTTGCTGTGGAAACCAACTGAAGGAGGACAAAACCGTTTCCTCGAGTGGCTGGGTTTGGAGGGCAGGAGTATTTGTCGCAGATAGATACAAGTCTCTCTAAACTGAAAGGCTGAAGAGGCACTACCACTTATCCCCCCATAATTGTGTAATGTCTAAGTCCTATGATAAATCCGTCATCCTGTCATTCTCATAGGGACCCTGTTCTCCTGTATAAGCCTTCATTGAAAAAGTTATTGATAGCAGAAGTAGTTCCAGGAGAACAGAGGCTGAGGATTGGAATCTGGCATTCGTTCTCTGATTGGTTGATTTAAAGGCATTGATGGCCAAGTTTCCGCTGGTCAAAGGGACACAGTATGGCACAAAGTGACAGACTCATCACCTAAGTACTGTCTGTAGTCACCTGGAGTCAAGTCCCTACGGAAGGTAAAGGTTTTAGATGACCAAGTAGTAGCTGCTATAGAACATTTTAGTGGAAATATAGTGTAAGGACCATGGGGCTGTTTCCTTGTAAGTGAGCCTGAGAGCTTGGAGGAAAAAACTGATGAGCTCAGGGCTCTGCAGTTCCAACCCTGCCTAAGTTATCAGAAAGTCTCCATGACTGCTCTGAATGAAACCGTATCTCTCCATAGCCGCAGGGTTGAAATTTCTGAAAGCCAAGCCCAGGGTCTAATTCTGTAGTGGAGTGCCTTCCTACAAGATAAAGTATCCGCAGTAAACCAGAAGCAAATACACAGGGCCAACTCCTCCCAGCTAGCATGCTCGTGTCTAAGAATCGAGGGCTGAAAGGGGTAATAGCTTTTCTCATTATTAGGTATAAGAGCCCAGGTAAGGAGTTTTGGCTCTTTACCTTGATGCTGCAACTTTGAATTTAATAGTTCTGTAAAGCATCCTGCCTGAGGGAAAAGTGATTCGACCAGTAAACACAGTCAGTGTTCCATAACATTGGAAAATGGGATTTCCCTCTAGTCAGTTTGAGTTATCTGTGTTAATGAACAACGGTCAGTTCTGAGAGGCTGATTTTTGTTGATTATGTCAGTTGGTCTTCCTTACCACCTGGCTTCCAGGTGACTTTGACCAATAGGAGGCAACCGCGGAAGATTCACAGGGTGGGAGGAGAGAGATTGAATTATTTATTCCCGACTCCCTCGCTGCTGGGTCATGGGTTGACGGACAGTGGCTGTATTCCTCTACCAAAGACCATAGTCCCATCAGATGGACCTCTTGTATAGCTATAAACCTTTGTGGGTTCTAGAATTTGACATTTGAGGCCCAGTCTTTCTGCTGTTGTTAGATGCTGAGAGCTTGATTAACCCAACCCCCAGCTCTGTAAATAGTTCATTGAGTCACCCCTTTGAAATATGTGGGCCCTCCTGCCAGCTCCCTGTCTAATGCCAGAAAGTTGTTATCTCTGTCTCATTCTGGTCACCTTATTTAATTTTATTATTTGCTTTTGTAATTATTTTTTAAAGATTTTATTTGTTTATTTGCCAAAGCATGAGAGAGAGAGAGGGAGAGGGGAAGGGCAAGGATGAGCTGGGGAGCAATAGGCAAAGAGAGAAGCAGGCTCCCTGCTGAGCAAGGGGCCCAATGTCAGACTCCATCCCAGGACACTGGGACCGTGACCTGAGCCGAAGGCATATGCCTAACGACCGAGCCACCCAGGCACCCCAAGCTTTTGTAATTATTAAGGTGATTGCCTTGGTCTGTCTTTTTCTTTTTTTAAAAGATTTATTTATTTATTCCACAGAAAGATAGGTGGGGGAAGGGCAGAGGGAGAAGAGAGAGAGAAGCAGACTCCCTGCTAAGTACAGAGCCAAATGTGGTGATCTCAGGACCCATGAGATCATCACCTGAGCTGAAACCAAGAGTTGGATGCTTAACCAGCTGAGCCACCCAGATACCTCTGGTCTGTCTAAGAACATATTTGTACCATCTCTGAATAATTCATTTTGATCATTAGAAGGAAAGTTTTTAAAAAAGTGGCAGAACAGTTAGGCAAACATTTTTCAGCAAAAAACCATAAACAGGGGCACCTGGGTGGCTCAGTGGGCTAAAGCCTCTGCTTTCGGCTCAGGTCGTGGTCCGGGGGTCCTGGGATCGAGCCCTGCATCGGGCTCTCTGCTCAGCAGGGAGCCTGCTTCCACCACTCTCTCTATCTGCCTGCCTCTCTGCCTACTTGTGATCTCTGCCTGTCAAATAAATAAATCTTTAAAAAAAAAAAAAAAACCATAAACAAATTTGAAAGATTAGAATTCATCGAAGTTTAAAAACTGTTCCTTTTCAAAATATACTCTTAAAAAATGTAAAGGTAAGCCCACACTGGGAGGAAATATTTTAAAGGTATAAATTTGATTTAAAACAAAACAAAACAAAACAAAACACAGGGACACCTGGGTGGCTCAGTGGGTTAAAGCCTCTGCCTTCGGCTCAGGTCATGATTCCCAGGGTCCTGGAATCAAGCCCCGCATCGGGCTCTCTGCTCCGTGGGGAGCCTGCTTCCCCCTCTCTCTCTGCCTGCCTCTCTGCCTACTTGTGATCTCTGTCTGTCAGATAAATAAAATCTTTAAAAAAACAAAAAAACAAAAAACAAACCAAAACTTGTATTCAGAATACATAAAGAGCACTTAGAACTCAAGAATAAGAAGACCAAGATATCTTAATGGGCAGCAATAAAGATTTTAAAAGGACAAAAGATCTGAACAGATATTTCACCAAAGAAATAGATGGATATAAAGTAAGCAAGTGGAAACCCAAATTAAGATTACAATGAGAAGTACCACACACCCACTAGAAAGACTACAATTTAAATGGCTGAAAATACCAAATGTTGGCAAGGACACAGAACAGCTAGAACTCTCATATATTGTTGCTGGAAATATAGAATAGTAAAACTACTTTGAAAGCCCAGTTGGCAGTTTCTTAAAAAATTAAATACACACTCAACATATGACTCAGCAATTCTACTTTTACACATCTACCCAAGAGAAATGAACCTGGGCCCACATGAAGACCTGTACACAGATGTTCGTAGCAGCTCTATCATCACAGCCAATGATTGGAAACTACTCAAAACAATGCCATCAACAGGCAAATGGATAAATAAATTGTGGTATAGTCCGACAGTGGAATATGACTTCACATCAAAAAGGAATAAATTGCTCATGCATGCAGCAACACGGTTGAACCTCAAAATCCTTATGCTCAGCTAGAGAAGACAAACACGGAAGAGAAGAAATTCTGGAAGTTACAAATCTAGTCCACAGCCACAAAAGTAGACCGGCTGTTGCCTGAGACTGGGGTGTGGGGCATGGAGAGGAGAATGACTAGGACGGGGCCCAAGAGAACTCTTGGGGGAGATACATACGTAAAATGTATGCATTTCATTGACTGTCAGCTATACTTCAGTAAAGTTGATCAGAAAAAAAAGAATAAACTGTTGCAATTCTAGGGTACTCATACTCCTCTTCACAAATCATTTGTGGATTGCCGTCACAGTTGTTCCCAGCAGCCCCTAGACCTGGATGACAGCCAGTAAACACGCTCCCAGATGCTAGAACATCAGTCATGATGAAGAGATCGTATTTCAACTCTTGTTTGGGGGATGTGATGTATTCCCTGACCTCAAGAGGATGCTACCACCTGCAATGGAATAATACCATATTCTACAGATAAAGAACTAGAGGCTGATCTATGATCTTACTCTCGACCATAGTTTAACACTCATAATTTTTCTCCTTTCATCACATAAATTTCAAGACTGTAGGAAAGCTATGCAGGATAAAGATTGCAAATGAGGAAGTGTGCCCAGATTTAAAGGTGGCCAGTTACCTTCAAGACAAGTAATTCCAAAGAGACAGTCTTCACATTCCAGTAAAAATAGCTCTGATTCAACACATACAAGGAAAAGCTTAGCGGTTCTCGAGACAAATCAAATGCAAGCACTGCCTACTTTTTCTTTGCTACACTCAGCAAACAAGCATCATCCTGAGCCAACAATTTGTCTTTGACTAAACAGGCTTTATTTCTCAGTTATTACTGTTTTATACTTTCAGGGGTGAAGTGATGAAGCAAAATCTCTGCTGAATAGACCATAAAGTTTGTCACTAGTCCAAGATTTAGACACACAAACGACCTAGACAACATTATCTAGAGCTTTAAAACAAACAAACAATCAAAAAACTTACATGGAATCTGGCACGTGGCCAAGGAAATGATATGAAATCGGCACAGCGTGAGACCATGGGGAGGATGGCATTTAAGAAAAGAGGGTTGGCAGACAGGCTGATTAAATGCATACATTGTGTAGACTTACTTCCCTAGAAGCCAAAAACCTGAAAATTCAAAGACAGGATTTTTCTTGTATTATTTAAGAATACCAGATATTCATACTAAAAAGGCAATGGTATTTCAAGAGTGTAAAGTGGTGTCTAAATCAAAGAAAAGCTTGGATTAGATAAAATTTAACATTGAATGTATGGACTATACTCTGATTATTTAAAAAAGAAAAACCCAGTATTTTATGATAATAACTCTCAATAAGCCAAGATAGTCAATTTATTAATCGAAGCTCCTGAGAAGCAGGAACTATTTCCTGTTTATGTGATCCCAACACCCAGCAAAGTGCCAAGCACTTTGGCACAATGTAGCACAATTTGGCACAATGCACAAAATGTGCATTCAATAAATGTTAAAGTGAAATAAATGAAAGCATGCAGTATGGTCAATTTTTTTAAAAAGGAAAAAAGTCACATATGTGTATGCATGTATATATACACACACACACACACACACACATATATACACACATACATGTATATATATGTGGCTTTTTTCCTTTTTATAAATACATATTTTTATTTTTATAAATATATATAAATATATATGGCTTTTTTCGTATATATATGTACATATATGTATGTCATATATTCATGTGAACATGAAAAAAATGTGACAAGATGCACACTGAACCAAAAAAGACCTCATGGATTTGAGTCAATGGGGAGAATTTAGCTCTTCCTGTACTACATAACACAGTGGTCAGAATCATAGACCCAGGAGTCAGACTAAGTTTAAATCCCAACTCTACTTCTCATGTGTGTTGTTGAGCAAGTTCTTAGCCTCCCTGAGCCTCATGCCCTCAGCTGTGAGTGGCAATCCCAATAGTTCCAATCTTACAGGTTTAGGATGAGGATCGAGATCATATATAGAATGCACCCAAGGTACTTCGCATTTAACAAGTACTTGATTCATGTTAGCTAATAAGTTGCACAGGTAAATATGTTGAGAGATGGCATGCCTACAAAGGTTTTTCTCATTCTCTCATATTAAATCGTACTTGTTTGATTGGGTATAAAATTCAGCATTGGAAATCTTATTCCCTCAGAATTTGAAGACATTGTTCAGGTGTCTTTTAGATTCTGACAATCCCATAGAGAAGTTTGGTACCTTTCTGATTTTTTGTTTAGAACTTGAGTTTTCTCTGTGGAAGCTTTTAGGATCTTCTCTTAGTCCCATGAGTGCTGAAGGTTCACCATGACAACTTAGCACTTTCATCCATTGTGCTACACATTCAGTGGACATTTTCAGGCTCGCAACTCAGGTTCTTCAGTTGTGGGAGATTTTCATAAATGATTTCTTTGATAACTTCCTCTCCCCTGTTCTTGCTGCGTGCGCTCTCTCTCTCTCTCTCTCTCTCTGAAATGAAATGTCTTCTGCTGTTGCTGCTGCTCTTGCTCTCTATTGTTCCCTATTTTCTTTTTCCTTACCTTTTTCTTTCATATTTTGCAGAAATTTCAACGAATTACTCAAAATTTCTATGGAGTTTAAAACAATTTTTCTCCTGTGACATTACCAAGAGCTCTTTTTTGCTCACTGAATGTTTTTTTTTCTTTCTTCTTCCTCCTCTTCTTTTTTTTTTTTAACTTAACATCTGTAGTCTTCTTCATCTATGTAAAATATTCCCCTAGACTTTTGAAAATGTGAAAATGATAAGAGGTTGGTCTTTCCCTCCAAGTTTCTTCTCCCTGTGTGGTCTCCGTTTCCTTCATTTTATTTTTCATTTGTTTTATTTTCTATCTTTCATATTAAAGTTTTCGTCAAATGCCTGGCATTCCTTCTCTGTCTGTTCAAACTTAAGAGTGGGGCACTAAAAGGATGACTGGATGTGTTTGTTGATTGCAGGCTTCCCTGGCAGATGAAATGGCCAGGCCATGTCACTGGAGCCTCTCTGGTGTCAACTATCTCTAGGTCTTTTCTCTTGAGCTAGCCAGAATCCCCAGAGAGATACCTTCCATTTCCTACCTCAGAGAAGCCTGAGCTCTGGGAGCTAGCAGGGGAAGAGAACCAAAAGTCTCAGCCCTCAATATATAAACTTTTAATTGATCACCTTGGTTTTGGTACAGCATCAATCTGTAACAGTTACTGGTGTCCCTAGGGCAGAAACTCATTATTCCAGAGGATAAGTCACTAGCCTTTCTGTGGGGTGGGGAGTATTAATTAAGGAAGGGCAACTAGGGTTTGAACTGTCTTAACAGGCTTTCAAATTATCCACCTCTTTAGCCCTGCCTTCCTCCCTACTTCTGGATGTACATGAATACCTCCAAGTTTCTGGGCCACTGAGTTGCTCAGTGATGTGAAAATTGAGATGCTTCTATGGTCTTTTTTGCTCTTGGCTTATAGTTTAGCTTTTTCAAAGGTGTGCCAAACAAGTTATTCATCCACGTACTTTTCAAGTTTTGGTTTTCTCCTTTTTCTGTCTTGCATGGAGTTCCGCTTGTAAAAACATAACTTTACTGTCATTTTATTTATATTTCACAAAGGAACAGAGATAAATGTAGGTACACATCCACTTATCAACCAGAAGTCACCCACAAAGTTATTTTCAAAGGAGAAAATTTCAGTAGGATTCAATAATGGATTGTATATAAGAAGCAAAAAAAGAAATAAGTCAGACATAATTCCAAGATTTCTAGTCTGGGTGATCAGGAAAATACGATGTCATTTACAGAAAGAGGGAAAACTGGAAAGGGAACAGATGGGGTGAGGATGGTAACAGATGGTTCTCTTGGGTTTAGACATATTGAAATTAAAGTGATGGGAAACATCCAAATGGATGTGTTATTCAGACAATTGGAAATGCAGTAATGGAACATGGGGAAGGGTGAAGACTGGATATGTAGATTTAGGAATAAACTGTATTTAAGTCTATTAAGGTAAGTAAAAGTAGGAAAATATTGAAGAAATGCTTAGAAAGAATAGGATGGCAAAGACCTAGACTTGAAGAATACCAAAGAATAGGGAAAAGAAAAAAAAAAGAAGTTTTTACTGAGGGAAAAAGACAGATTCATAGTTAATAATGGAATATAGTCAGTATTGTGTGATACTGTGAAATGTAATAACAGTGCATAGGCTTGAACAACCACCAGGCTAGGAAGTGGCTGAGTTCAGACAGAACTTTGGGATAGAGCAGGAGGCCAAAAAAAAATGGGCCATCTTAGGGTATTAAGATCACAACTAAAGCTGAGGAACATGGACTCTAATGGAGACTGTGACACCAATACATTAGACTAAGGGAAAAGGCCAGTTGAGATCAGAATCCTACAAGTCAAGGTCAAAGCAGAGGACAAGTGCTGGTGAGTCCATCCTGGCCAGTATGCTGGGGGAGGATATAAGAAGAGTGATTGGCGGAGATTCCAACAGGTAGGTGTTGGAAGTCTCTGCGATGCTGGTGCAGGGTTCAGAGACCCAGATACGGGGGAAATTTGGGCAAGTCGCTGAAACAAGTAATGAAATACATGAAAAGCAAAGGCTCAGATAATGAAGTACTCTGGTCAGAGGTCGGGCAGCCACAATATCAGCTTAAGGTGAATCACAGGCTGCTGAAGTAGGATCTTCAAAGAGCCTCCCTACTAGGAACACATCTTAATCCCAGATTTGAGCTGGGCTGAGCTAAAAAGTGGCAGTTAAGGGCACCTGGGTGCCTCAGTTGGCTAAGCCACTGCCTTCCGCTCAGGTCATGATCCCGGAGTCTTGGGATTGAGTCCCATATCGGGCTCCCAGCTCCACGGGAATCTGCTTCTCCCTCTGATCGTCTCCCTTCTCATGCTCTCTCTCACTCTCTCTCTCTCTCAAATAAATAAATAAATTTTTTTTTAAGTGGCAGTTAAATAAAGAAAACTAACCTATTAAAATACAACATCCTATAACCCAACAAATCCATCTTGGCATTTACTCTAGAAAATTACTGAGTATGCCCAAAGAAACATATCCAAGGATGTTCAATGAAACACTATTTGCTACCAAAGAATCGAAAACAACCTTCAGGTTCATCAATAAGGGAATAATTATGTGCCTCCATACTGAAATAATGCATAGCAATAAAAATAATGGGGAAATTCTTCGTGATTGACATCAGAAGATTTCCAGTACATAATGTTGAGTTGGGGAATAAAAAATGGCACAATGTTATGAACTATATGAAACTTTATGTTTTTGAGTGGAGAGAGAAAGAGGTCTGCCAAATGTACAGGGTTCTGGCAATCATTGTAGATCATTACATTTTGACATATCTTATACTGCAAAGACGCTGAGTCAGGAAGAACTAAAAAAAGGCAGATGGCTTCGGATGGAAGGGAGCCATCCCTAACCTTCAGGAGAGCCCCCACAGTGGAACAGTAGAGCAAGAAGACTGCAGGTTAGTGGGCATGGTCTCTACACCTCCTTACCTGGGCCTTACTGGTAAGAGAGCAAAGAACACCGAAGCCATCACAGAAGGAAAGTTCCAGCACAGAATTTTTAGACCAAGGGAGATCTGGGGCATACGCTTGAAGTGGGAAGGGAGAAAGCCCTTAGAAAGAGAAACTGTGGAGAACACAGGGGTAGAAAGCAGTGGGCTTATAGACTGTTGATGTTCCAAAGGAAACTGGGAGCCCATCTTGCCCCTTTATTTTACAGTTGAGGAAACTGAGGCCTAGGGAGGTGTTACAGGTGAAGCCCAAGGTTTAGAATCCAGACTCCAACTCTTACTAGCGTGGGAACTGCTTTGAGCCACTATTTCCTCATCTTTGAACTGGAAATAAAAACTGCCTGCTTCAGAGTGGCAAGTCTTTGTTTCTATTTCTCTAATAATTATTATTCCTATTATTAATGAACATTTATAGATATCCACCATGCCAGGCCCTCTTGTAGTGCTTTGCACAGACTAACTTATTTAATTTTCATAATAACCCTGTAAGAACTATTATTATTCCTTTTTACAATGCAGATACATGGAGAAATAGTAAGTTACACAGCCAGAAAGTGATGGGAGCGGGGTTCAAAGCAGGCAGCTTGCTCCTTAGTCCAAGCTCTTAATTACTCGGTCTACTGCCTCTAAATTCGGTTACATGAAGTGCCTGACACAGAGCCTTGCAAGTGGTGAGGGGTCAACAAAATGAAGTACTAGTTCCAGAAGGAGCTAGAATACAGGCTTCTTGGTGGCCCAGTCTACCCCTTGACAGCCCTCGGCATTGGTTACCTTGTTCTGAGCTACCCTGGAGAAGAAGGAAACATGAAAAAACAAAACAGAAAACCAGCGACTCTCTCAGCAGAGGAAGTCAGGGCCCAAGTGACTCTCAAAATGAGAACTTCTGAAGGAGGGGGGCCTTATGGCCCATCAGTCAAACCTCATTTCAAGCTCATTTGCTCTACTGGAGGAGCTCTGAGCGAAGGATTGCTTATGAGGGGAGCATGAAACGCCATTTGGTAGTCTTTCTGGCTCTGTGGAGATTTTTTACTCCGTTTTATAGTCTCAACACAACTGACTTTTATCTCTTTTGTTGTGACCCCTCATCGTGGGCATTAGCACACAGGATATAGTGGTCTGTAGTGGCTTTCCAGGAGGCTGGCCCGTCTCCATTTAAAGACGGTGAATGGAGGGGAACACTCCTTCACCTTCTCTGTGAGAAGATCTCCACCTCCCCAAAATAGATGCCCTCGTTTGCAGCCGTGGTGAAGTGGTCAGGGATGGAAGTGCTGACTGCCGCTGCGCAGGTGGGAGACTGACCCAGGGGAAGGGAGGCTGCCCTTCAGCTCTCTAGGGAGGGGGCATGCCACACTCCTCAGGCCACACGTGCCCCCAACAACATTTTGGCTTTTAACAAAGCAGTTTTGGCATCCAAGATGGTCTTCAAATGGAGGGACTAGAAATGCTTTGCGTGAGTCTTCACAATGTACATCACAATGAAGGCAATCACAGATCAACAGCTGTGAGATCCAAAATGGTCACTGTTCTTCTTCCTCTTTGTGCCTGTAATGAAACTCATTAGGAGCTTAATGAGAATTGAAGGACTTTTTTATGTTATTCTGAAGATGTAGCACTGATTAGAAACCCAGAGTGTTTTTCCACAAAGCCTGGAGCAGAAGCGGGGCAGGGCAGTGAAGTATAGGTAAGATGTCCTTTCGTTCCAGAAACACTCACAAGGACCTGTTATGGGCTCTGCATTGAGTGTTCAGAGGGTGGGGGTGAGGGATAGCAGAGTATAATCACTACCTTCAGAAATGAAAATTTACTACACAGTAAGACAGAGAGCCAGGATTCTAGGCTGGTCAGAGCACTTGAATTCATCTCCTGGTTAATATGTACCACGTAACTCCTCAAACTTCCTTTTCTGCATTGGTAAAATGGAGTAATGACCGGATTGCCACCATAGTGTTGTTGCAAGAATTAAATGAGGTAATGTATTTAAGAAATTGTCTAGAGTGTCTACCACATAGAGCTCATTGTATGTTAGTTATTTTTGTAAATAACCAAAAGCAGATAATAATCACGTTAATCATGGTGATCATGAAGATAAAATTCATAAAGAAAGAAGTGTTTTGAATAGGAATATACTTTGAAGGGATTTGGCTCCCTAGGGGGTTGGAAGTTTCAGAAAATATTTGACAAGAATGGAAGCTGTGAGTTCTCCCAAAATAAGGATTCCTCTTCTTTTCAAAGGATCTCAACTCTAGTCCCACTTCTAGACTGCTCCATGGCCTGACCCCACTGTCTTTGCACTGGTCATTCCCTGGGATCTGGACCTGACCTCATGGCATTGTTTCCTAGGACCCTGTCCCTCCAAATGCAGAAACAATCTTCCTAACTAAATCTTTTTCTTTTTCTTTCTTTCTTTCTTTTTTTTAGTTTTTATTTATTTATTTGAGAGAGAGAGAACACAGAGGGAGAGGGAGAAACAGGCTCCCTGCCGAGCAGGGAGCCTGACACAGGGCTCAATCCCAGGACCTGAGATCATCACCTGAGCCAAAGGCAGAGAGATGCCAATTGACTAAGCCACACAGGTGCCTCCTTTCTTCTTCTTCTCCTTTTTTTTTTTTTAGTTTTTATTTATTTATTTGAGAGAGAGACAAAGGGAGAGTGGGAAGGAGAAGCAGACACCTTATGGCCTCTGTCAGTTATCTGCTACTCACAGTCTCCTCATTTAGCCTTAACATTTTTCTTTAAAACTTTTTTCCTTCTTGCGGACTTCTTTCCTGCCCTCCAGAAACGAGGTAAGATCAGAAATGTGACCAAAAGTCTGGGCAACTACTTTTCTCTCTTAGGGATATTTCCATGTGTCCTTTGCTGACCTGGCAAGACGTGTGAATGGGGGAAGGAGATGAAGAGTTTCTTCCAGGTGGATTGGCCCTGCCGTCACATACTCCAAACCCCCATGCTTGCCCTTTAGAGTGAACACGATTAGTTCATTGGATGTCATTTTTTTGGAATGGAAGAGCCCATGAACTTCTTCCCTGGACCTGGGTGTCAAGGAAATGTAGCAAGGGTGAGGGAAAGTGACGAGCCCTTCCAGAGGAGTCTGCCTCCGGGCCTCCAGGTTAGCAGCAGCAACAATTCAGCCCTGGGGTCCCCCTGTAGAGTTCTGGCCCCCAGGACACACCTGGCTATTGCAGAGCAGCTCATCAGACTAGGCGGAGGGTTAACGAAAACAGAGATGGTGGGAATGTCATCAAATCACTTGAAGCTTTTGGATCTGTTCTGAGGCTCCACCTGATCTGATGGCGTAATAGACCCATTTGACATAATTGGAAGAGGAATCTGGAAATTTCTTTGCTTGTTTGAGGACTGCAGCAGCTGGCATGAGACGAAGCATCATCTGGAATGAATCTGGGTAAGTGTGGGAAAGGAGGAGCCCTTCCAACCACTTGGCCAGTGTCCTGGGCTCTGTGTTAACATCCCTAGACTGACCTCAGGGTGCAACCTCTGTGGTCCCAAGGGCCTGACTGTTATCTCCACATGGAACCTGAAAAGATAAGGTTCTAATGTTTCTATGAGGGCCAGGTCTAGGGAAATGCAAAGGGGACTAGCCCTCCCCTTCTCCATTTATTTTTACTTTTTAAGTAGGGTCCACACCTAGTGCGAAGCCCAACTCGAGACTTGAACTCATGACAGTGAGACTGGGATCTAAGTGAGATCAAGAGTTGGATGCTTAACTGAGCCACCCAGGAACCCCTCCATTTATTTTTAAAAGAGGGTCTGAGACTCCCCTGTCAGAACAAGCTCGGTCTTTCGTAGGCATCAGATTTGTCGTGGTGGACACCAGTCTGCAACTTTGAGGTTGAAAGTGGTCCACTGCATTATGGTTAGGAGCACTGGCTTTGAAAGTATCACCCCATGGGTTACTCACTGTTTGGCAGGGGGTGAGGAGGAGCAGCTTGACCACGGATGGCTCCGTGGTCACCTGGAGAACCCATGGATCAATCTTAGCATCCAGACTCCCCATGGATGCAGCTTGCCGGCTGCAGGACCAGCTAGAAATCAGTGTTGCCCACTGACTACACCTGCATCTAACAAGCCTTCAGACCTAACTCCCAATTCACAGACAATACAGGGGCTGGAGAAACAAGTGAAATGACACCAGAAGGAGACAACCCGATTTGGAAAATGGGACATTCCACAGGCTCTCTAACAAGTTAGTGGCATGAGAGGGTGGGAGGGTTGCTTGAGAGAAAGAAGATATGACCATTTTAGAGATAGAACAACACCAAAACACAGAGCACAACAAAAGGTTGTGGCCTCAGACAAGTTACTGAACTTCTCTGAGCCTGACTTCCTGTCCTGCAAGAGAACAGTGGGTGGTACTTCAAAAGGATGTGGTGAAGACCAAGAAAACACACAGGACATCCTGGAAAGAGGGCCAAAGCAGCCATGTGGGGAGCACACTAGACATCCGGGTACTCATTACGTGGTCCCTGTGGCCCAGTCGGATGGTGGCCGGCCTTCCTGCTTACCGCTTATCAGCCCCTTTACATAACAATACCGAACACACCCTGTTGGAAATATCATCTCCCCAAACGCAAAGCCCTTCATATGCTTGGTCTTCCTGAATTAAGGCTTGAAAAGTCCCCAGAGTCCTGCCCACACAGGGATCCAGTGAGACATGCTCAGCAGAGGCTGGTGGTGCCCTGCCCTGCCCTCCAGGCCTTTGCCACTTCAGGATGCCCTGCCAGCACTCATCCTTCTGTATCTGGGGCTTTCTGTCATTGCTAGAGCCTTAGTCAAGACTCAGTCAAGTCTTGACCTCAGTCAAGACTCTGGTCAAGAGTGTGGCCAGCTGGACACGCCAGGAAATCCACATCTCTCTCATCCACATGCCCTCCTGGCTGTTCCAGACCCTCACTTCTCCACTCACTGGGACGGCTTCCAAGTGTGTCCTCTACATCATTTCTTACCACCTGGCAACAGGGCTAAGTTTCACTCACACACAGCAGAACAAGCTAGATCATACCCCCTTTATTAGTTTTAATTCCTTCTCTGCACTACTTTCCCCACCCACCACCTGTGTTTTCTCAGAGAACATCCTAAATGAACCACGTGCACTCCAAGGTTGTCTAACACCACACAGATGAGTTTGGCTTTTACCTTAAAAGTTGGGGAGGTACTCATTAGATTGCAGCTATTAGTACATGTCCCAGAGATCCAAGTTCTGCCCCACTCTTTGCCTTTCCATCATCAGTCAGTGCTGGATTCTGGGTCCAGGAGGAGTCTCAAGTGCCATGTCTCATTCACCTCAGACACTTTCCGTATAGAGCCTGGAGCAGCAGGCTCTCCTGGCTTCTCATGAACAACAGCATCCCCAACCTGCTTGCCCAGGGGCGACAGGCAAGGAAATGGGAGCTGCCCCAGAGTCCTTGTTTCCACAGGACTTATACGTATGCACGGTAGTCATCTTGGCAGTGAACTGTTACGTAGAAATTAGTTAATTTCTGCTCTCTGCTAGGAGGCATATGAAGTCTTAGCATAAAATCCTGCAAAGGGCATCATGCCAGTTATAGCAAGAAACATCTAGAAGGGACGAAGGTCACAGGGAGCCCCAGGCTAACCTTCCATGGGATAACTGAGAGAGCCCTGGAAAAGATCCATGGGAAACTGCACTGTGCTAATAGAGAACTCTAAGCCCCTGCCTTGCTTCAGCATGCTAAAACATGCCGACAAGACCCAGAACAAGCCATGAGCACTGAGATCAGGCAGCTGGCCAAACCATCCGCGAGGCTTTGTGTACTGCTCTTGGAACTACTTCAGAAAGACTATGGGTCCAAGGGGGTATTTTGATGGGAGACTCTTGGGAAAATCTCCATAGAACCCTGACAACTTCTGGGTAATATATTTTCCTTCTTGTGAGAAGCAGATGGAATAAACAGATTGAACCTGTTGTCCTATTATTCTATTGTTCTAAGTAAGATATACCAAGATCTGGGTCTCTTACTAGGATACAAACTGGTAGCAAGGGAGCAAATTTAAGATTAGCAAATTCTTTGCCTTTATCCATTTGTTTAGCAATCGTGCTGATTTGCTTTCTGTTTCTGTTTTAGGAAGAAACGAAAGAAAGGAAAGGGAAAGAAAACCAGAAACCTGCCCCCATAAGGTCCCCAAAGTACGCATTGCGTTAAGATCAGATGTCATCATGGGCATGTGATTTCTGCCCTGGGGAAAGGCATACGTGAAGTCAGAGCGGCACGGAGCTCAGGAAGCCCTCTGTCTTTGCTGCACTTCCAAGGGCCCTGGCCAGGTTTCCGGGGCCACCTGCAGAGAGGAAGACTGTCAGGCAGAGGGCCAGAGCAGCGAGGAGGCTATCTGTTTATTGCCTAGCATTCCATTTAGTGCAAAGAAAAGTAATATGGAAAGATCTCTCTTTATGGTGTCCTCTAAGTTTCATCTCAAAGCCATTAAAAATAAACAAAGTACAGACTTTCCCAGAATAGGGAGACATCCTTGATCTGTGCAGAATGCAGAACAGTTGCAGTTTACAACACATCACTGACAGCAGAGGTTTCTGGACCCGGACATTAGCCCTGGCCAGGCTAGCATTTCGTTCGGTGACACCAGCCACCAGCGGAAGCAGCACTCTGGGCCACTCTGATCCACCGTGAACTTCAGGACACCTGGCTTCATCATGTACCTCTCCACCCTGTTTTTATGCCTTCTTGAAGGCCAGAAGCTCACATTTTCTTTTTCTTTTTCTTTTTTTTTTTAAGTTTTTATTTATTTATCTGAGAAAGAGTGAGAGAAAGAAAGCAAGAGAGGCAGGAGGGTCAGAGGGAGAAGCAGACTCCCCGCTGAGCTGGGACCCTGATGTGGGACTCCTTCTGGGACTCTGAGGTCATGACCTGAGCCAAAGGCAGACAGACACCTAACCAACTGAGCCACCCGGAACTCACATTTTCACTTCTGAGTCCACAATTTAAATTTCGGGGGGGGGGGACTCTAAAATTTGTTTTTAGTAGTCATTAGTCATTAGTCATTTGCCTTAGGGGGAAGAAAATACATGTTCTGCAATTTAGGCCTATTCTGAGTGACTGTTTAGAGCAGAGACCATATTTTAAAGAGTAAATTTCAGTGTAAATTCTTGACACAAACATCTATGGACAATAGTTAAAGTGTAAACTTATTTTAGGAAAGGAAAGAAGAGAGGGTGGGAAGAAAGAAGGTAGATTTCCTAAAGGTGTCTTTAAAAGGATTATTATAACCAAAGGTTGATGTTCTCCCAATGAGAGATGAAATATATAAAAACTCCTTGAGCTTAAGTGAAGTCGTGGTAACTCTCCATTTTAAGAAACTCATGTATGCACTGGCTGTTCTCAGAGTAGCGTTATGTGATGGTCTGGTTTTAACATTTAATTCAATGATGCACTTGCAGATTTGGGTAAAGATATAAATTTGATTCAATTGATCTCATTTAACAGTTTATGAAAAAAAATCTTCAATTTACCTTTCTTCATTTGTTTTGTTCCAGCATTTCCCTACCAAGTAGGTCTGATTGTACTGTTACCCTCACACTCAATGTATAGATAAATATAATGGGAAATAATCGCTGGGAGGAAAATTAAGGTTTGGGTCATACATCAACTCTGCTTAGCTGGCATCCGAGCACATAATTCACATTGCTGAACAGACCCCAATGATTGCTTATCCATTACAGATCAATTGCAGAAAAGGCTGTAACATTATTAGAAGCGTAATTTAGGAATCCTTTAAACATTTAAGATTTAAACCTCACTTACTGAATAGCCAATACATAGTAATTAACCCATGTGTGAAATTAAATTCAGCCCTAAGGGGTATTTGTATACAAGTTGTTTTCAATCCTGTTTGAAGCCTTTCTAAGCAAACTGTATGCTCAACGATCAAAAGGCAGTTTTAACCCACTTGACTCCAAACCTCTGCCATCCTCTCTTAAGGAGAATCACCATACCATTCATCACCTGCTTAATATAAAACATCCAAATGTATATATCCATAGCCCATTAAGGAACTCATTTGTCCAATATTAAGCTCTTTAAATTTTGGAATGTACGATCCATTAACATTCACAGTCATTGAGCAGTTGAATAGTTTTCTCTTTGTTGCTTTTTAAAACCCCACTGCTACTGCAGTCAGCATTGCTGTTGATCACATAGTATCTGCTGAGCTACCTGCAGAAAATCTGCCTTTCTTTGCCCCTTCTCTCCAAGCATCATCTTAACCAAGGTGGAGGGCCGAGAGAGTGGGGCTGACCCCGGGAAGCCCATCAAAACTAAGAAGAGAGTTTGTAAACCACAATCCTATAGACAAAGATAGGAAAGTTTTCACACCAGAAAAACCATTGCTGTTGTCTTGCCAGCTCTGAAAGTTATAAGGACATGTAGAGGTCACCTCACCCACCTCAGATACCAAACTCCTATATAAAGCCTTCTGTCATTCAAATGTGAAACGTTCTACTGTTAGAGAGCAGGAAAATCCATGTATCCCAAGGAATGTGTATTGAGTTTCTGTAGAATTTAAATCCCCTACACAAGATTCCTTAAGTTTTGCACGAGGCCAGTTAGGTATGGACCAAGAACAAAAGCAGAGATTTCTGGCTGTGAAAAGCAACTTTGAAGTTTTACCTCCTACTTTCCTTTGGCTCTAAAGACTGAAGAGGAAGGTTGAGTAAGAGTAGGGTCCGTAGGCTCTTGGCTCACTCTGGGTCTTGAAAAAAGGAGTGTCTTGAAGGAAGGTGTTCAAAAAAAGGTCCATGCTTTCTGAGCTGGTGCGAGGATATTGTGTGGGAGCTCCATGGTCCGGTTGCCCTTGGAGCTGCTCCAAGCTGGGGACTCTAATCCCTCGCTTGCCAGAATAGCACACTTGGCTACTGGGCCCTGCTTCACTGTGTTGCTTCTGGGACCTCACCACTTCCTCTTCTCTCTGGGCCCACTGTCTTAGTCAAGTTTTCTCTGGGCTCTCTAAGCATTAGAAAAGTTTAATCCTTTCTCTGACTTAAGAGATTGGTAAACTTACATTCTTATTTCATATTCACAAATTGACTGTTACAGATAGCATCATGTCTTATCACCTTTCCACACAGTAATGCATGAGCATAACCACGCTTGAACTGGAAGGACAGTTACATGCATCATCGGTGGTCTGGGGAGTCCAGGTTTTGGTGAGTGAGAACTTTTTAATGTTTTCCAGGTCTTATGGTTAAGAAATCACATCTTACATGTAACACTATTGCTGAGATTAAATTCTCCTGTTACTTTGTTAATGAAATCGAAATTATTTTTCGTCATCCTCCTTATAAAAATCCTCTCAGCGCATGAACACTTTTTAAAGGGTAGTTCTCTCTCTCTTTTTTAAAAAGATATTTTATTTATTTGATGGAGAGAGAGAGCACACAAGCAGGGGGAGCAGGAGAAGCAGGCTCTCCACTGAGCAGGGAGCCTGATGCGGGACTCGATCCCAGGAGGCAGACGCCAAACAGACTGAGCCACCCAGGAGCCCTATACGATAGTTCTTAAACACCACTGTCTTCTCCATTGAATAGACCCAACTAATGTACCCTTTCCTCATCGGTCTTTTTTATATTTAGGTGTAAACTGCTTAGGCAGAAATATGTCTACTTTAATGTAAACTGCTTTAGACAGGAATATGTTTATTTTAATGGATTCTGACCAATAGGTAATAAGGACTCTCCTATTACATGCACTACTTTCTTGGGAGGAGGAGAATACTGGCTAATATTTACTGAGAGCTTAGCATATATTGGGTATTACTCATAGAGCTGTACATGGAATCAACTGATTCATTCCTCATGAAGTATGATTATTAACCCCATTTCACAGATGAGGAAATTGAGGCATGGAATGGTCAAGTAATCTATGCAAATTATAAAGCTTAGTAGGGGCTCATAATAAAAAGAGAAACAAACACAGTATAAATCCACTGCTTTGATCATTTCCTCAACAAGTACCCAACTCCCCCCACAAAGCTCATATTCTCCACAGATACAGTCTCTTGAAATTAAATAATAAAAAAGCTAAAATTGAGAGAAAAAATCCTTCTCACTGGTCCACATCCATGAAGTCCACCATTTCCAGCATAATTTCTAATTATCTGGTTGTTTGCTATACTTCCTCTGCCCTTAGAAATACTTAAACTGATTGTACCCAGAAATAAAAGATCTTGTTCAAGGATTTTAATCTTTATAATTAAGCTAGTCTCCAGTTGCCAGAGGTAATTTTGTTTGCAGATACTGTTAATATGTGAGTCTTTCTTACAAGCCTCTGCCACAGAAAAAATTGTGTGTAAAATGCAAAGGGAGTAAGTAGGAAAAAATTAAACTCAGATATCTTCTGAGATGAACTCTGTTGGCTAGCAAGACTTTCTAAATCCACATCAGCCTCTTAGCAAACAGATTTGGAAAAAATAAAAAAATATATTTCTATGAACTTCTCAATAGGGAAATGATGAAAACATAAGTAATATGTGATCATGAGCAATTAACACTTGAAAGCGAGTTTTGTTTCTAAGTATGAAAAATAAAATAAGAATCACCCATAATCCCATTCAAAAATCACTGCTTAACATTTCAACACCTTTTCTTCCAGTCTTTTTTGTCTATTTTTAAAGCACTGTTAATAAGCTACCTTTGAAAACTCAAGGTTTATTTGAATCATCTATTCAAGAAGTTTGTCCCCTGGGTATTTACTCAAAGAAAGAGAAAACACTAATTCGAAAAGATACAGGCACCCCTATGTTTATTGCAGCATTATTTACAATAGCCAAGATTTGGAAGTAGCTCCCAAGTGTCTATCAATAGATGGATGGATAAAGGAGGTTTACACATGCACAGACACACACAATGTAATAGTAACCATAAAAAAGAATCAGATCACAAAAAAAAAAATTAAAATTAAAAAGAGAAAAAAAAGGATCAGACCTTGCCATTTGCAACAACATGCATGCAGCTAGGGCATATTGGGCTAAGAGAAATAAGTCAGACAAAGACAAATACCATATGATTTCACTTCTATGCAGAATCTAAAAAACAGAACAAATGAACAAACAAAAAACAAAAACAGAATCATAAAACAGAGAACAAACTTGCTGAAGCTTCCTGAAGGAGAGAGGGTTGGGAGAATGAGAGAAATAGGTCAAGGGAAAGAAGAGGTACAAACTTTCAGACAGAAAATCAATAAGTCACAGGGATGAAAAGTACAGCATAGGGAATATAGCCAATAATATACTAGTAAACTTGTATGGTGACAGATGGTAATTATGCTTATCGTGGTGAGAATAGTGTAATGTATAGAATCGTCGAATCACTATGTTGTACACCTAAATCTAATACAAAATTGTATCTTAACTATACATCAAAAAAGAAGAAAAAGTTGCCCCCCTTTTCTCCGGGGAAGAAATTCTACTATCTCCATGCCCTCCTGTAATGTATTAATCCCCTTCAAAGGCAATTCAAGGTATTGAAAGAAAAATAAGATTATTTTAGCCACTCTGCTGTTAATGATCCTATTTGGAAAAGAAATTCTTCAATTAAAATGAAAGATTAACAAACGATGATTAGCATGCATCCGCTCGCCTCTGACGGTGATTTAGCTATTATCAGTTGGTAGCTCTCAACGATGGCATTGAAGGGCATGTGCAATCAAATAGTCAAGTTTAAGGCTTCCTTAAACCTCCGCCCTCCATCCCTGTTAATGGCCTTCCTGGTGTTACAGATTTGTTTAATGATCAACCGTGGCTTCGTTCCTACCCACGAGTCTTTCAGAAAGTAGCATAACCGAGTCAATGTTTAACTGGATTCTTTGGGTCTGAAATGGCAAAGGAGTTGAAGGGACATCTCCATGGAAACCATCCTCCCAGGCAGTGGCCAGAGGGTTTACTGTGCGGTGAAAGAAAGCTAGAAAGATGCCATGAAGTGCTTTGTGGAGCTGAGGTAAAATTCTGACGTACCTTAATTAGGACGAGCTCAGTTCAAGGCCCCAAACCACTTCCCTCATAGTTGTGCTTTGAATGTCCTTAGCGTGAAATGGGCCTGAGCCACTCTAAGGCTCACCCTCGGGTGACTAAAGTAGCTCCCTTGCAAGACAAAGAGGGAGAGGCTCCCTCTGCCAGCCCCGTGGACTTGGCACTCAATCAGAATCTGGAAGAAAAGAGTTCCTACCTGTTCGCAAGCCTGCAGGACCCGAAGAAAGCTCTGGAAAAGCAGCTGCCACCTCTCCGGGAGACCTGGTGTGGAAGATACTCCGCAGGTACGTGTGGCACCCACCGTGAGGTGTGTGGGTTTGGGCCAACGGAAGCTACGGACAGAGGCACTTGACTGTCTGTCCCCACAGTCGTACCAGGAGGTTTCCAAAATTGCTGAAATGTAAGGGGATATCTTTCAGCTCGAGGGTGCGTGTTTGTCGAGTACTCCGGGTGCACTGGAACGGGTGTGTAAACTGCTCACCGAAGGCTTTTTACCATTCCACATGAGAAGGAAAAAATCATTCTGTTTCAGCTTAGTTTACAGTGCTTTCAATGTTTATACCTAGCTTTGCCAGACGATTAAAATTATATAGATAAGATGTGATAAATTATGACAATCATATGTTTCAGTTGGATTCTAAATTTAAATCATTCTCTCCAGTACCATTGAGTGCATCGGGCTTTGTTGTTTTGAAAGCAACACTTTAGGAGTGAATTCATCCTAATGTGAATTTGGAAACCACCCCAAACAGAATTGATTTATTGCAGTACAGATGAGAGAATGAGTCACCCCCTCCCCAACCCCACATTCTTCATGCAGAATCTGAACTAAGTTCTGTCATCTGCCGAATGAGGAGAATTTTCCCCCATGATGATTGGAAGCTCTGAGCCTGAAGTGGCTATAAATTATCCTGGGATATTTTATAAGACATGTAAAATTTTTATATCAACCACAAGGATAATTAAACAGTGATGCTAACTTGGGAAGAGAAATACAAGTATATAATGCATGCATATGCACATATCTATGTAATTTTATTCTTTATATTCTGGATCAATAACACAAACAAGTTCCCATTACTGGTCAACTTGGCCAGAAAGCCTTATATCCTCTTTCTGTATCTGGTGGATCTCACCCAGACTGATTCTCGTGGCTCTTTCTGTAGAACGAACAACCTTTGACTGGTATATGGCCTATTTTTATGTCTCCAACTTCCTAGGCACGTGAACGGGAATTTTCTCCCACATTCATTGAAGAGTTCCTTTATTATTATTATTTTTTAATCCAAACCACGCATCCAGAGTTTTAAGATTCTGGTAACTGAATAGTGAAAACTGATTGAAAACTGATTCTAATGCCTTAGTGTCCCACCTGAAAATATTCTTATTTTGAAAATATATTCAAAATATTCTTATTTAGACAAAATCACATTAAAAATAACAAAGGGATGGTGAAAGTTCTGATCGCTAATTTTAGGAAACCCATATTCTGACTCAGCTCTACCAAATGCCAAATTGTATGAGTTTGGGAAAATTACTGCATCAACTTCCTTCATCTATAAATCAAGGGTAAAAATATAACTGCCTGACACAGCCTCTATCTACCATTTGGGATGAATCAAATTAAATAATGAAGTGTTATTACTCAAGTCATAGTATAAAAATAAGGAATAGCCAGGCTGCTGAAAAAATGTTGCCAGAAATACTTACATTTTTTAATCAAAAATTGTTTTTGTTGTCATTACTGTTGTTTCTGTCTTATTCAATATGCCAGCATCTTTTGAAAGAAAAAACCGACATGGTGAAGTTCTTATGGTGGTCATTCAAATAGTTGTAAGGGTAGAAACACGTAATTACGCAGGGAGTTTTCCATTTAGAATGCAAAGTGAAATTGTAGAATAGTCGGTGCAACAACCTAGAAATTAGAATGCTTCCGATTACTAAGAGGAAAACACAAAACTTTCTTCATGCAGCGTTGATCATGGTAGCTGTCCTAACGCTCCAGGGTAATCAAGCTAAAAAATAAAACCCATAATGGACCTTTTCAGTCCTAGCTCTGTTCCCTAACAAGGCTTAGTTCTGTAGTGTAGGCTCACTTCATCAGGAAAGAATATTGATATGTTGTATTATAGGGCAACTTGTGAGCATTTCTTTCCCTAGTTGGGAGAACTATTTATTTTTTTTTTTTTTTTTTTTTTTTAAAGATTTATTTATTTATTTGACAGATAGAAATCACAAGTAGGCAGAGAGGCAGGCAGAGAGAGAGGGGGAAGCAGGCTCCCTGCTGAGCAGAGAGCCCGATGCGGGGCTCGATCCCAGGACCCTGGGATCATGACCTGAGCCGAAGGCAGTGGCTTAACCCACTGAGCCACCCAGGCGCCCCGGGAGAACTATTTAATTGGGAACGTACAATGCTAAACACTGCATACTCCTATCACAAACTCATGCTCCATTTTTTTAAATCATCTCTCTATCTAATATCTACCCATCTATCTATCTACCATCCATTTATTTCATCTGAAAAGAAAATTCATTTTCAATTCTTAAAAGTATATTTTTTTCTGATTTCCCAAATTTATTTTGGAGAGATTTCATGAAATTAAGACAAACGAAAAAGTTCCCATTTTCCAGACCAACTTCTGTGTTTGAACAATATTTGTAGTCAATACATTGTTGATTTTTCCAATCCCTTATAATATAAATCCAATATGAATTCCATCTAGTATAAATCCAGAGAAGAAATGAGGAAAGCAGAAATTAAATCCTGGGTCTAGGCTAATATTTTATCACTCATGTAGGACCTCTGCCTACGTGTTTCATCTCCACATTCAACATATAGGTTGGACATATATAACTAAAAAGGTACCAAACTGTATTAACAAAGTCTCATGATTAGCCTAATTTAATAGCCAATTTGTTTATGGTTTGTTTTTATTTCTCTCCCAATCCTTCAAGCACCCAGGGCCATGTATTTTGACATTCCACTGGAACACGGAGAAACAAGTATTATTAAAAGGCATCCACCCCGAAGACTTCAAGTAAGATGAATTTAAAAGGGTTCATAAAGAATTTCTTGGATTTCATGGTAACATCCCTTTTTAACTCTAATCATAAAGGAGGGATATTGAAAATGATTAAGTTAATAAGAATAAGAATGTTGTTATAAAGAGAATGTTGTCAGTTGCAAAGACCTTACTTCTTTAGGATTTCCTTTTGTAATGATTTCATTTTTAATACCACCACCAAGAGAAGGAAGCATAGCATCAAAGACACAGGCATCATGGGATTCAAAAGATCTGCATTTTGCACTGATGAGCTAGAGGACTATGGAGAAGTCACTTGCAGTGAACAATAACAACAATCATAATAGCTAGGACTATTTAATGAGCACCTACTTCAAGTCAGATATACTCTGCACAACTTGATCAATGCCAATCATTTAATCTTCCTACACCTCTGGGGGAAAAGAGGTATTATCTTTGCTTACTACATGAGGTTTAGAGAATTAAGTAACTTGCCCAAGGACAGTGGAGGTCAGGTATCAACCAGATCTCCAAAGCCCATGCTCTTAACCATCAGCATCATTGATCTCTACATACCTTCTATCCCATTATAACCTTCCATCGTTCTAAATGTTAACTGGTTGTTGCAATTGAGGACATTGGATTCCAAGGCAGCAAAGCAAGAGCTTTAAATGCATTCACCTTAATAAATATTTAATGAATTCCCTCTAGGGAGCTATAAATTCTGAGAACACTCATCCTAGAAGGGGAAAGAGATCTGAATGGATCCTTGAAAATGGGCATCAGCTAAGAGAAGGGGTTGTCTGGGCTCTCCTGCGAGCAGGATCTATCACTGACATCTGAAAAAAGGAATTGGGGGGAAAAGAAAAAGAAAAAGAAAAAGGAATTGGAACCAAATCCCCCCTGCTACACAATTCACCCAGACATCTGGATAAATCCCAGAGGCATATGAGCTCATTTGTTGGAGATTATTTCTGTTTCAGTTGGTTTTTATGTACCTGTCTTCTCCAGAAGCTCACAGTTGTTGTTGGAAGTGATTATATCACTTGTTCACAAAAAAAAGCATTTTCCCCAAAATATTGGAAACCTTAAAACATTTTGGCTTAAATAAAAAATAAAGAATAATTATATCAAATTGATATATAATTTTAAAACCTTTGAGCGAAATCTCTAGCTAAACTGGACAATTTTAAAACTTACGTTTTATTCCTAAATCAGATGTACCTCTTCAAAGGAGTGTGCTTAATATGTGTTCCTGGGTCAGCAACTGAATAACTCAAGCAGGAGATATTACTATAACCAGTGAAAAGGATTTGTGTAGCAGTCTGAGGTTCACAAAGTACTTTTTATATCCATCTAAAGTTAAAAGCAACTAAAGTTAGGCTTTGATTCTCAAATCAGTTCGCTCAAAAGGAGAACGTTGGTGTTTCAGAACCAAAGACTGTATCCCCACATTCTAACCAACCACCTTAAAAACCAAGGCAAATGAATTATTTGAGCGCAAAGACTGTGTCTTATTCTGTCTTATATCTTCAGCCACTGACACTTAATATGCAGCCTCAAAAAGGCTTATGAATGAATGGTGAATGAATAGGTGAATGAATGACAATGAGCCCCATTATCCATGGTGGGAATAAAAATCAAAATGCATTCTCCCTGCTATCGCAGACCTATAGTATCCCTGAATTGTAAGTCTGATTGGCTAGCTGCCAATGTCATGAGTTACAGGAGTGTTTGTTGAAACCAAGAGCTGGGAGGCAGTTGGGCTTCAGGTAACAGCTTTGCCTTGGAACCTGAAAGGCACAACTCCCTCTGTGTCTCCCCTGAGCTCTTCTCTGTGCATTTGCTTTATTCTTCCTGCAAATCGACTTTCTCTGTTCCTCAAGACCACTTGGTGAAATATGGCCACCCTCAATTCCTGAATTTGCATTCAGGAATCAAACAGACAGATTAGCCTGGCTCTCTAGGCTCCAATTCGAAATTCCTGGGAGAAAAGATCTTATTGGCTCAGCTTTGCTCATGATTCCAGTTCTGTTCCAATAAGCTATGACCAGAGGAGATGCTCACACAGTAGAAGTGTGGGCAGAGACGGCCCCCCCTCCCCCACCCCAATAAATTCTGGAAGCAGCTCCCAGAGAAGAGGGAAATCACTGGGAACTTGGCAGACACTCCCAAAGATATCAGCTATAATTATCTTCACAAATGAGGCTCAGCACATTTTCCACCACAAATGGGTTTTTGAGAGAATAATAAATGCTGGGTTCCCATGACATGCTAATTAATAGCCTAATCTCTGCCAAAGAAAATTCTAAAAGTATTTTTAATTATTAAACCAAATCTAATTGCATCCTAAATAATTTGAGTTGCACGTTTGGCACTCTCCACTTCCTAAACATCTACTTCTCAAGTAAAGAGCGGGTCATGAACTAAAGTTCTCCAACTCCAACTCCAACTGCTGAATTCTGAGAGCCTCTGCCAGGGAACTCTGAACCCAATATGCTCATCTCGTGTTGAAAAGTTGATCTCGACTGTCCCTCCTGGCCTGATTCACTTTCTCATTCAACCATCTCCGGTCCTACCTAAGGTGGAGATGGTCAACCACACCCCCCCACCCCCCACCCCCCCACCCCCCGCCAAGGCCCCATGTAATGTTAATTTCCTGGGATGACTTCCTCCTTCATCTCCCAAGATTTGCTTAAATCTCACCATTCAACAGACTTCTCATGATAACTTCATGACAGTTGTCACTTACCCTTAACCTGGCACTCCTGGTTCCCATCAGCCACCATTATCTTTTCTTTTCCTCAGAGCATTGACTTCTAACACACCAAACAATTCACTTCCAGTACGTTCATTGTGTATTTTGTTCATCACCTCCCAGCCAGTATTAGGATATTGTCTTTCACACAGGCAGAGATTTTTGTCGCTTGTCTTCACTAATGTATCTAAGTGTCTAGAACAGTATCTGGCATGTAATAGGTGATCAATAAATATGAGTTGAACAAATATCGAATGAATACAAAGGGGGAAAAATGAGTGTAAACCCTGCTGGTGAGAGATAAGGAGGGCTGTTCCTACCTGGACAGCTTCATTGTGCTGTTTTCACTATTATATAATTTGTCACAAACGTTTCCCTTTCCTTGTCTTTTCTAACTCTTTGCCCATTTTCAATTATTTGTTTCTTTGTGATTTGTGGGAGTGCTTTTGTGTCTTAGATCTAGCCCTTTGTTAGTTACATGTGTTGCAAATATCTTTTCTCCATCTATGGCTTGCCTTTTCATTTTGCCTATGTGTGTGTGGACACAAAGATTTCCACTTCAAATGTCAAATTTCTCAATCTTAGTGTTTATGTTTTGTATTTCTTGTATATTGTCTAAGAAATTTTTATTTTCCCCAAGGTCATAAAGATATTCTTCTTTATTTCTTTTTAAAAAATATTTTATTTATTTATTTAAGAGAGTGAGTAAGAGAGAGCTAGCACAAGCAGGGGGAAGGGCAGAGGGAGAAGCAGACTCCCCAGTGAGCGGGGAGCCTGCCTCAAGGCTTGATCCCAGGACCCCCAGGGACCGTGACCTGAGCTGAAAGCAGACGCTTAATCAATTGAACCACCCAGGTGCTCCTCTTTTTTATTTCTTTCTGAAATTTATAATATTTGCCTTTTCACATTTAGGTCTTTTTTTTTTTTTTTTAAATTTTTTTATTTTAATAAACATATAATGTATTTTTATCCCCAGGGGTACAGGTCTGTGAATCGTCTGGTTTACACATTTCACAGCACTCATCATAGCACATAACCTCCCCAATGTCCATTTCCCCACCACCCTCTCCCATCCCCCTTCCCCCCCGCAACCCTCAGTCTGTTTCTTGAGATTGAGTCTTTTATGGTTTGTCTCCCTCCCAATCCCATCTTTTCATTTTTTTCTTTTCCTACCTCCCCCCAAACCCCCCCACCTTGCATCTCCACTTCCTCATATCAAAGAGATCATATGATAGTTATATTTCTCCGATTGACTTATTTCGCTAAGCATGATACCCTCTAGTTCCATCCACGTCGTCGCAAATGGCAAGATTTCATGTCTTTTGATGGCTGCATAGTATTCCATTGTGTATATATACCACATCTTCTTTATCCATTCATCTGTTGATGGACATCTAGGCACTTTCCACAGTTTGGCTATTGTGGACATTGCTGCTATAAACATTCGGGTGCACGTGCCCCTTCGGAGCACCACGTTTGTATCTTTAGGATATATACCCAGGAGTGCAATTGCTGGGTCGTAGGGTAGCTCTATTTTCAGTTTTTTGAGGAACCTCCACACTGTTTTCCAGAGTGGTTGCACCAGCTTGCATTCCCACCAACAGTGTAGGAGGGTTCCCCTCTCTCCGCATCCTCGCCAGCATCTGTCATTTCTTGACTTGTTAATTTTAGCCATTCTGACTGGTGTGAGGTGGTATCTCATTGTGGTTTTGATTTGTATTTCCCTGATGCCGAGTGATGTGGAGCATTTTTTCATGTGTCTGTTGGCCATCTGGATGTCTTCCTTGCAGAAATGTCTGTTCATGTCCTCTGCCCATTTCTTGACTGGATTATTTGTTCTTTGGGTATTGAGTTTGATAAGCTCTTTATAGATTTTGGATACGAGCCCTTTATCTGATATGTCGTTTGCAAATATCTTCTCCCATTCTGTCAGTTGTCTTTTGGTTTTGTTAACTGTTTCCTTTGCTGTGCAAAAGCTTTTGATCTTGATGAAATCCCAATAGTTCATTTTTGCCCTTGCTTCTGTCGCCTTTGGCGATGTTCCTAGGAAGAAGTTGCTGCGGTGGAGGTCAAAGAGGTTGCTGCCTGCATTCTCCTCAAGGATTTTGATAGATTCCTTTCGCACATTGAGGTCCTTCATCCACTTTGAGTCTATTTTCGTGTGTGGTGTAAGGAAATAGTCCAATTTCATTTTTCTGCATGTGGCTGTCCAATTTTCCCAGCACCATTTGTTGAAGAGGCTGTCTTTTTTCCATTGGATATTCTTTCCTGCTTTGTCGAAGATTAGTTGACCATAGAGTTGAGGGTCTATTTCTGGGCTCTCTATTCTGTTCCATTGGTCCATATGTCTGTTTTTGTGCCAGTACCATACTGTCTTGATGATGACAGCTTTGTAATAGAGCTTGAAGTCTGGAATTGTGATACCACCGACTTTGGCTTTCTTTTTCAATATTCCTTTGGCTATTCGAGGTCTTTTCTGGTTCCATATAAATTTTAGGATTATTTGTTCTATTTCTTTAAAAAAAATAGATGGGATTTTGATAGGGATTGCATTAAATGTGTAGATTGCTTTAGGTAAAATAGACATTTTCACAATATTTGTTCTTCCAATCCATGAGCATGGAATATTTTTCCATTTCTTTGTGTCTTCCTCAATTTCTTTCATGAGTACTTTATAGTTTTCTGAGTATAGATTCTTTGCCTCTTTGGTTAGATTTATTCCTAGGTATCTTATGGTTTTGGGTACGATGGTAAATGGGACTGACTCCTCAATTTCTCTTTCTTCTGTCTTGTTGTTAGTGTAAAGAAATGCAACTGATTTCTGTGCATTGACTTTATATCCTGACACTTTACTGAATTCCTGTATAAGTTCTAGCAGTTTTGGAGTGGAGCCTTTTGGGTTTTCCACATATAGTATCATATCATCTGCAAAGAGTGATAGTTTGACTTCTTCTTTGCCGATTTGGATGCCTTTAATTTCTTTTTGTTGTCTGATTGCTGAGGCTAGGACTTCTAGTACTATATTGAACAGCAGTGGTGATAACGGACATCCCTGCCGTGTTCCTGACCTTAGCGGAAAAGCTTTCAGTTTTTCTCCATTGAGAATGATATTTGTGGTGGGTTTTTCATAGATGGCTTTGATAATGTTGAGGTATGTGCCTTCTATCCCTACACTTTGAAGAGTTTTAATCAGGAAGGGATGCTGCACTTTGTCAAACGCTTTTTCAGCATCTATTGAGAGTATCATATGGTTCTTACTCTTTCTTTTATTAATGTATTGTATCACATTGATGGATTTGCGGATGTTGAACCAACCTTGCAGCCCTGGAATAAATCCCACTTGGTCGTGGTGAATAATCCTTTTAATGTACTGTTGGATCCTATTGGCCAGTATTTTGGTGAGAATTTTCGCATCTGTGTTCATCAAGGATATTGGTCTGTAATTCTCTTTTTTGGTGGGATCCTTGTCTGGTTTTGGGATCAAGGTGATGCTGGCCTCATAGAATGAGTTTGGAAGTTTTCCTTCCATTTCTATTTTTTGGAACAGTTTCAGGAGAATAGGAATTAATTCTTCTTTAAATGTTTGGTAGAATTCCCCTGGGAAGCCGTCTGGTCCTGGACTTTTGTTTGTTTGGAGATTTTTGATGACTGTTTCAATCTCCTTACTGGTTATGGGTCTGTTCAGGTTATCTATTTCTTCCTGGTTCAGTTGTGGTAGTTTATACATCTCTAGAAATGTATCCATTTCTTCCAGGTTGTCAAATTTGTTGCCATAGAGTTGCTCGTAGTATGTTCTTATAATTGTTTGTATTTCTTTGGTGTTGGTTGTGATCTCTCCTCTTTCATTCATGATTTTATTTATTTGCGTCCTTTCTCTTTTCTTTTTGATAAGTCTGGCCAGGGGCTTATCAATCTTATTAATTCTTTCAAAGAACCAGCTCCTAGTTTTGTTGATTTGTTCTATTGTTTTTTTAGTTTCTATTTCATTGATTTCTGCTCTGGTCTTTATGATTTCTCTTCTCCTGCTGGGTTTAGGCTTTCTTTGTTGTTCTCTCTCCAGCTCCTTTAGGTGTAGGGTTAGGTTGTGTATTTGAGACCTTTCTTGTTTCTTGAGAAAGGCTTGCACTGCTATATATTTTCCTCTCAGGACTGCCTTTGTTGTGTCCCACAGATTTTGAACTGTTGTGTTTTCATTATCATTTGTTTCCATGAATTTTTTCAATTCTTCTTTAATTTCCTGGTTGACCCATTCATTTTTTAGAAGGATGCTGTTTAGTCTCCATGTATTTGCGTTCTTTCCAAATTTCCTCTTGTGATTGAGTTCGAGCTTCAGAGCATTGTGGTCTGAAAATATGCAGGGAATGATCTCGATCTTTTGGTACCGATTGAGACCTGATTTATGACCCAGGATGTGGTCTATTCTGGAGAATGTTCCATGTGCACTAGAGAAGAATGTATATTCTGTTGCTTTGGGATGGAATGTTCTGAATATATCTGTGATGTCCATCTGGTCCAGTGTGTCATTTAAGGCCTTTATTTCCTTGTTGATCTTTTGCTTAGATGATCTGTCCATTTCAGTGAGGGGAGTGTTAAAGTCCCCTGCTATTATTGTATTACTGTCGATGTATTTCTTTGATTTTGTTACTAATTGGTTTATATAGTTGGCTGCTCCCATGTTAGGGGCATAGATATTTAAGATTGTTAGATCTTCTTGTTGGACAGACCCTTTGAGTATGATATAGTGTCCTTCCTCATCTCTTATTATAGTCTTTGGCTTAAAATCTAATTGATCTGATATAAGGATTGCCACCCCAGCTTTCTTCTGATGTCCATTAGCATGGTACATTGTTTTCCACCCCCTCACTTTAAATCTGGAGGTGTCTTCGGGTCTAAAATGAGTTTCTTGTAGGCAGCATATGGATGGGTTTTGTTTTTTTATCCATTCTGATACCCTGTGTCTTTTGATTGGGGCATTTAGCCCATTAACATTCAGGGTAACTATTGAGAGATATGAATTTAGTGCCATTGTATTGCCTGTAAGATGATTGTTACTGTATATTGTTTCTGTTTCTTTCTGATCTACTACTTTTAGGGTCTCTCTTTGCTTAGAGGACCCCTTTCAATATTTCCTGTAGAGCTGGTTTGGTGTTTGCAAATTCTTTCAGCTTTTGTTTGTCCTGGAAGCTCTTTATCTCTCCTTCTATTTTCAATGATAGCCTAGCCGGATATAGTATTCTTGGCTGCATGTTTTTCTCGTTTAGTGCTCTGAATATATCATGCCAGTTCTTTCTGGCCTGCCAGGTCTCTGTGGATAGGTCTGCTGCCAATCTAATGTTTTTACCCTTGTATGTTACAGACTTCTTTTCCCGGGCTGCTTTCAGGATTTTCTCTTTGTCGCTAAGACTTGTAAATTTTACTATCAGGTGACGAGGTGTGGACCTATTTTTATTGATTTTGAGGGGCGTTCTTAGCATCTCCTGGATTTTGATGTTTGTTCCCTTTGCCATATTAGGGAAATTCTCTCCAATAATTGTCTCCAATATACCTTCTGCTCCCCTCTCTCTTTCTTCTTCTTCTGGAATCCCAATTATTCTAATGTTGTGTCGTCTTATGGTGTCACTTATCTCTCGAATCCTCTCCTCGTGTTCCAGTAGTTGTTTGTCTCTCTTTTGCTCAGCTTCTTTATTCTCTGTCATTTGGTCTTCTATGTCACTAATTCTTTCTTCTGCCTCATTTATCCTGGCAGTGAGAGCTTCCATTTTTGATTGCACCTCATGAATAGCTTTTTTGATTTCAACTTGGTTAGATTTTAGTTCTTTTATTTCTCCAGAAAGGGCTTTTATCTCTCCGGAGAGGGTTTCTCTAATATCTTCTATGCCTTTTTCGAGCCCGGCTAGAACCTTGAGAATCGTCATTCTGAACTCTAGATCTGTCATGCTACCTATGTCCGTATTGATTAGGTCTCCAGCCTTCGGTACGGCCTCTTGTTCTTTTTTTTTGAGGTGAGTTTTTCCGCCTTGTCATTTTGTCCAGGTAGGATTTGCTTTCTCCTGCTGTGGAATTCCGCTGTTCTTGGTGACTGAAGTTGGTTTTGGATGGTTTCTTGTTGATCTTCTGGGGGAGGGGCCTGTTGTAGTGATTCTCAAGTGTCTTTGCCGCAGGCGGAATTGCACCGCCCTTGCCAGGGGCCGGGCTAAGTAATCCGCTCGGGTTCGCTTTCGGGAGCTTTTGTTCCCTGAGCGCTTTCCGTAGAGTTCCGGAGGACGGGAATGAAGATGGCGGCCTCCCAATCTCTCGGCCCGGAGGAGCCGAGAGCTTGGGGTTCCGCTCCTCAGTGCGCTCTCAGAGCAAAGCGCCCAATAGCCCCGCCTCCCTGGCTTGCGGTCGCGCCTCGAGGAAAGCAGTCAATTGTTGGAGCTGGAGAAAAGCGCCGGGTCGCTTTTGTCTCCGCGGCCTCCGGCCGCGCTCCGAGCCCACCCAGCCTGCGACCGGCACAAGGTAACCCTGGGCTTAGAGCTCACTCCTCGGCTTTGTCACTATAGCCGGCTTCCCCGCTCTAATACCTGCGAGCTCTGCGGCACTCAGACACCCCCAGTCCTTCTGTGACCCCGCGGGTCCTGGGGTTATGCTGACCCCGCCTGGGTTTCCCCCCAGTTTAGCCTCTGGAGCGATGTCTCCCAATGGAGCCGACTTTTAAAAGTCCCGGTTTTGTGCTCCGTCGCTCCGCCGCTTGCCGGGTGCCGGCCCCTCCCCCCGGGGTCTATCTTCCCGTTGCTTTGGATTCACTTCTCCGCAGGTCCTACCTTTCAGAAAGTGATCGATTTTCTGTTTCTGGGATTGTTGCTCTTCTTCTCTTCGATTTCCCGTTGGATTTATAGGTGTTCACAATGGTTAGATAAGCTATCTAGCTGATCTCCTGCTACCCGATGTCGTCTCAGCCTGCTACTTCTCCGCCATCTTGACTCCTCCCCCACATTTAGGTCTTAATCTGTCTGAAATTAATTTGTGTGCAGATGTGAATTTGGAATTTAATTTTACTTTTTTCATTTGAATAACTTATTGTCCCAACACTCTTTATGGAGTCATCCTTCTTTGACCATTGATTTAAAAAGTTACCTCTGTCCTATATTCAGTTTCCAGAGCTTCCTGAGTCTGTTTTCAGGCTCTCTCTTCTGTTGCATTGGTTTATTTGTGTATCTCCATAGGAATTCCGCACTGTCTTAATTATGTATCTTTAAGTTTTAATATCTAATACAGCAAGTCATTTTATTTTTCCTTTTCAGAATTATCTTTGTTGTTTATGGTTATTTATGGTGCTTTGCTCTTCCATGTGAAGTTTGAATCTTTTTATCAAGTCCATTAAAAACCTTGCTAACGTTTTGGCTGAAATGCATTCATCAATTAATTGGGGAAAATTCATCACATTTATAATACTGGGTCTTCTAAACCACACATTTTGTGTAAATCTCCATTTACTCTGATTTGCTTTTAGAACTTTTAATAACATTTCATAATTTCTCCACAGGGGATTTGTGTAAGGTTTTTTTTAGGTTCATTTCTAGGTATCTATATTAGTCAGTGTTCAACCAGAGAAACAAAACCAGTAGAAGGAGATTATATATATATTACATATATATATTATATTATATATATATAGATATATATATGATATATAGATATATATCTATATATATCATATATATGATATATATATTATGATATATATTATGATATATATATGATATATATCATATATATTATGATATATATATCATATATATGATATATATAGATATAGATATATCATATATCATATAGATATATCATATATATGATATATGATATATATAGATATAGATATATCTATATATATCATATATATCTATATATATGATATATATATCATAATATATATATCATATATATGATATATATAGATATATATCATATATATCTCATATATCTATATATATAATATAATATATATGTAATATATATATAATCTCCTTCTACTGTATATAGATATAGATATATCTATATATATCATATATATCTATATATATCATATATATGTATATATATCATATATATGATATATATTATATATGATATATAGATATATATTATATTAGATATATATGATATGTATATAGATATATATATCTATATACATATCATATTACAAATAATTGGCTTACATGATTGTGGAGACTGACAGGGCAAGTCCGAAACCACAGGGCAGGACATCAGGGAGATCAGGCTGCAACTGCAGCTGAAGCTGCTGTACATAAGTAGAATTTTCTGTTCTTCAGGGATGTCTCAGCTTTGCCCTTAAGACCTTTCAACTGATTAAACCAGGCCCACCCAGATTATCTAAAATAATCTTCCTGACTTAAAGTCAAATGATTATGGGGGAGCCTGGGTGGCCCAGTCAGTTAAGTGTCCAAGTCTTGATTTCAACTTGGATAGTAATTTCAGGGTCCTGAGATCGAGCCCAGTGTTGGGCTCCATGCTCAGCATGGAGTCTGCTTGAGGTTCTGTCTCTCCCTCTGTCTCTGCCCTTCCCCCTGCTTTTGTGCCCTCTTTCTCTCTCTCTCTCAAAATAAATAAAATCTTTAAAAATAAAAGTTAAATGATTATGGACTTTAATCACTTCTACAAAATAATGTCACAGCGACACCTAGATTAGTGTTTGACTAACTGGAGGCTGTAGCCTAAGCAAGATAATGTTGACCATTAAAATAACATCAGGGGGGTTTCCCCTCCTATTTTGAATATCTTGAGTGAAATCATGGTTTTTGTCTTTCTCAGCCTGACTTATTTCACTTAATGCTATACTTTCTAGGTCTATCCATGTTGGAGCAAATGGCAAGATCTCATCCTTTTTTATGGCTGCTTAATATTCTTAATATTCAACATTCTGATAATGCTTGTAAAACAGATCTTCCAACTTCCATTTTGATGCAGCTCTCTTGTACTGGGTAAAAAGGTAGAGAACAGCTCAGCCCTTCATGTCAAGTTGTGATCCTGGCTCTAGTTTGCCATCTTACATGGAGCATTTTTAGGTCCCTTTTAATCTCTAGAAATAACTCACTGCCATCAGGAGCCCCAAATGCCTTATGGATCAGCTTCCTCTAAATATGTATTTCTGTTTGTTTTCTGGTCCATGGAGATATATATCTTGTATTAGAGCCCAACCACATCTTTTTTGGCTTTATGTTTTATTTTTCACTGCTAGATGTTTGGGGCAAAGAAAGTTATTGAAATGTGAACTCATTGCAATGCCTTGATCAAAAATTCCTCCCTGGGCTCATGATTTCTTGCTTCAAGGCTGCCCTGGACACCTTTACCTTCTTCTGAGACCCTTAAAGGACATACATTCTTAAGTCATTAAGCCAATCAAAATTTACAATTTCCTTGAGCTTCTCCTGCCCATCGTTCCCTTCCTGCTACCACACAGAAGCAACTGTCTCAGGCTATCACGAAGCTCAGTAACTTCTGCTTGTTCTAATCTCCAGTCTTTGGAGTTTCCCAGCTGACACTTCAACTGATTGGCCTGACCGTTTGTTTCACTTGAGAAGCCAAATAACCCAGAAACCTTTAGACAGATAATACATTTTTTATAACACGAGATTTAAAAAAAAAAAAAAAAGGTCATTCTACCATACCAGTTCTCCAGTCATTCCTTCCCTTGTATTCTCTCTGAAGGTAATAAAGGGAGGCGGTTTGCATCCCAAGCTGGGAAAAGGAACATTGATATGAACCCAGAATTCTGGGGCAATTTCATTTGACTGGTTGGTTTGTTTAGAGAAGCCAAGCAGCCAACATTTCTTCTGCGGTGCTTCTCAGGCCAAGTGCAAGTACTTCTGGGAGGGATCCTACTTGCAATGTTAGTTGCTGCCATCTAGTGCCCTATGTGGTGGAATAGTGTGATTCTTCTTCAGTTCTTTTGAAAGGCCACGAAAAAAGAAATTGCCTGGAGAGGGTTCTTAAAGACACCTACTCTTTAACCCTTATGAGAATTACAGGTTTAATTAAAATGAGGCTGAAAATAGAAGAACATATATTTATATTTTCAAAGAAAAATCCGACCTTAAGAATTTATAGATAGATTATTTTAAGTAGCTGAAAATATTTAAATAGCTGGCGTCTTCAGACTCAAATTTTTAATAATGCAGCACAAATAAATATTCTGTGGTCTACTCTGATGTAGTTCCTTTATTCACTTATTCACAGTATGGAAGCCAGTGGACCTCAACCTAGAAAATCAACAGAATGCCCTGGAAATACATTCCAAAAAAACAAACTGAGAAGCTGGACCTCACTGAAATTAAAACCTTTTGCTCTGCAGAAGGTAATTTCAAGATAGTAAGAAGGCAAGTAGAGACGATCAAAGAGGGCTAGTAAGCGTATAAAATTTGTTCAACATCATATGTCATCAGGGAAACGGAAATTAAAACAACAGTGAGATACCACTATACACGTATTAGAGTCGTCAAAATCCAGAACATTGACAACACCAATGTTGGCAAGGATGTGGAGCAGCAGGAACTTCTTATAAAATTAACATACTCTTCCCATACGACCCAGCAGTTGTGAGTCTTAGTATTTGCCCAAATGAATTGAAAATTGATGTCCACACAAAACCTGCACAGGGATGAGTGTGGCAGCTTTATTCATAATTTCCAAAATTTGGGTGTAACCAAATGTCCTTAGGAAATGAATGGATGAAGATATTGTGATATTGATACATCCATATCACAGAATATTATTCAGCACTAAAAAGAAATTAACTGCCAAGCTATGAAAATATGTGGAGAAAGCTTAAAGACTTATTTACTTATTTTAGAGAGAGAGAGAGAATGAGCAGAGTGAGAGGCCAAGAGAGAGACAGAGAGAGACAGAGAAGCAGACTCCATGCTGAGCATAGAGCCCAACATGGGGCTTGAACTCATCACCCTAAGATCATGACCTGAGCCAAAATCCAGAGTCAGACTTCACCAACTGAACCACACAGGTGCGCCTATCTGGAGAAAATTTAAGTGTGTATTAAGTGAAAGAAGCCAATCTGAAAAGTCGATATACTGTATGATTCCAAAAATATTGATATTTCAGAGAAGACAAAACAACAGAGACAGTAAAAAGATCAGTCGTTGCCAGAGGATAAGGTGAGGAAGGGAGGGATGAATGGACAAAACACAAAGGACTTTTAGAGCAATGAAACTATTCTGTAGGATACTACATTGGTGGATACATGTCATTATACATTTGTCCAAATCCATAGACTGTACAACACCAAGAGTGAATCCTAGTTTAAACAATGGACTTTCAGTGTTAATTATGTGTGAATGTAGGTTTATCCATTGTAACACATGTACTCCTCTGGTAAGGAATGTTGATAGTGGAGGAGGCTGGGCACATGTGGGGGCAGGAAGTATCTGGGAACTCTCTGTACTTTACAGTTTTGCTATGAACCTGATCTTCCTTAAAAATTAAAGTTTATTATTTATATATATGTAGTGTGTATATTCATTCCCAGAACATACTCTAGACCTGTTGAATCACAATCCCCAGTGAATAACCCAGGTTGTGTGTGTGTGTGTGTGTGTGTGTTTAATTCCAGGAGATTCTGATGATAAGCCAGGTTTAGGAACAAGCAGAAGAGGAAGGTGCATGGTATTTGGAACGGATAAACCTGAATTTGAATTCTAGAGTTGCCATTTTCTATCTGTGCAACCTCGGACAACTATTAACCTCTCAACAATGAGGGATCATCATAATTACCCACAGGGTTCATGAGAGGATTGAACCAGATGACATTTTTGACCCTGGGAGTGACAGACGGGGGCAACTGTAAAGGTTCATGGGCCTCATCACCAGAAAGAACTAGATCCTGAACCAAGTCCAGGGAGTGGCAGAAACATGTCCTTGTCCTCCCCTCAGACCCTGATTACCCCCTCCGGTCACTGCTAATTCTTCTTCTCACAGGTGCCTGGATAACTATTTACCCTTGGTCTCTATTCCCCAAAGGTTCTGGTCTGATCGGCTGCTACCTCTTTATACCAGCAGGTCCCATTTCCCCAGCAGAGAAGAGAGCCAGACAAACCTCTCTCTTACTAGTCCTCATCACCTCTCATTACATCCTTGCACGGTTCTCATATTAAAACCCCTCCTTTCTACACCTAAGGTGAGAATGGAACAGGGAATTACTTCCCACCACAAGTGCAAATTGTCTAGCACAGGCACACATCTAACCTAAAGATGAGTTCTTTCCCTTTGTCTCTCCTCCTAGTCTCCAAATCCTTTGCCCTCATTTTCTTCCTTGCCCGGCGAGGTTTGAGTTGTGTCAGGAGAAAGGAATGCAGGTTGTTTTCTTTGGAACAGCTTGGGTCCAGGCCCAGAGGCCAGGAAAGTGTTCTACAGAGAAGTAGCAGGAGGCACAGGTCATGCTTGCCTTGAGCGCTGGCTGCTCAGCATCTATTTCCCTGCCCCACCCTCCCACCCCACTCTCTTTTTACTCTGGTCATCTTGAAAGCCAAGCGGGCCTCCAGGTCTACCCCTTGATAATGCAACCAATCAGACTGCAATAAAAATTAATTTCAAAATGAACCATCATTTGCCTTTAGCATTGAACTAAGGTGGGAGTGGTGCTTACACTTGGTGTCCTCCTCATTTTCCTCCTACTTCTTAAGTCATCTCCAGCTTCTCTGGAGATCTTAAATACAGGTCACTCGCCTAAGAACTAGAAGAGTCCAGCGGGGTGGTTAAGAAATGAATAGAACAAATTCTTGGTGCTTCTTTCATCTCTAATACTCTAAGACCCTTGTTGTTCGATAACTTTGGACTTGGTCCCTCGATGCTGACAGAAAAGGATTCCTAATGTATTTAGATCAAGAAGTTACTGACAACAAAGTAATAGGACAATAAAGAACCCAGATAAGTTGAAAAGTCTTTTGCATAGATATGACCATAATCCTGTTGAAATTGCTGTCCCTATGTGCTCTCAGGAGTAAGTGCTGCTTTTGCAAAGCATTAAGATAGTTTAATGTCTGGCTTTTATGTTTCATCATCTCATGGCATGAGGAATGCTGAATGCTCTAAATGTTGGACTTCTAGAGGCTTGAACCCATTGACCTGCCACAAGTAATTACTTCTGAAACGCTCCTGAGCAAGCAAGAAGCCAGAACAACTCACAAAGCAAAGGTGAACGGCAGCCCTCGCTGGAGGGGGTGGGTAGTGGGGGCAGGTGGGCTCTCCTTTTCATATACTCCTTGCACAGAAGACCTCAAAGACAAATCTAACCATGAGGTCATTCAGAGTTAGGACCTCCCAAAGCTATACGTTCTCTCCGGGGCCTGCCTCCAACTGGCAAATACTCTCGTCTCTGAGGTAAACTCTGGGCCCTTCTCCACTTCCTAGTGAAAACAGGGAGATGCAGGTAAGAGAGAGGAGTTTCCCTTGGACATCGCTAATTCTAGAAGTGTTCAAATTTATGAAAAATCTAGTGGAACTCTTTCTTTTTATTCTTCTCCTCCGGTGAAACCTTTCTCTTCATTCTCAGTTTTTAGGGCAAATCATTTCTATGAGGTGTTCCTAACTTATTTACCATAACCTCACCAAAAAAGAATCCTTGGGAAAGGTCTTCTGAAGAGCTTTCCCCTTTTGTTCATTTGTCATATTCTGCTGAGCAGACTCCCCTGGTGCAGACATGAAAACGGGAGGTAGTAGATTTTCAACGCTTTCCACTCCTGATTCATTTTGGCGCCAGCCAGCTAGGCGCTGCCGCACAGCTGACTGATTTGGTAAAAGATGTCAAGGCCAGGTTTGTGACGCTGGCAGCACTGTAGAGAATGTCCCCTCAGGAGGCTCGCAACTGCCAACACAGTCCCTGTCCCCAGGGCAGCAAAAGGGTATCACTGAGCACATCTGACTGCCGTACCCTTCCCTCACCTGTCCACAGCAAGTAACAAACAAGGGTGTTTTCACCACTGGCTGCCCTTAATAACTGTCTTCACTGTCCCCCTGGAGTTTGTGATGCACTGGGGGAGATCTCCAAAGTCGCAAATAATCGACTTCCTAATATACCAGGGCTTATATTGGTATATGGGGGTCCGGGCTATAGAAATGGGTTCCATTAGCTATTCTGTGGCTCCCCTCTGATGTCATAGCCAGACGATGGCGGAAGAGGCAGGAAGAAAGAGGCCAATCTTACCCAACCAGAACACGTCTCTGGGGAGACAGTAATGAGCATCTATTGACAGGGTAAGCGATAGTTCATCAAAATGAGATGCGGAAACATAGTTCCACTTACGGTTTGCAAAACCCTACACGAACCTTAAAAACTACATTATACACACAGCGAATCTCCATTCACTGATAGCGACACAAAGGACTCAGTGGGGAACTACAATGATCTACCTTTGACATCTCTTTGACAAGAGATCTCTACGGATTATAACTGATGGCTGATTAAGATCTCACTTTGGTCCAAAAAGCAAAAAAAAAGAAGAAGAAGAAAAAGAAAGAATAATCACAAGTTGTGGATTGCAGAGTCAGTAACAAATTACCCCATTCTAACGAGTGTGTCATCTTTCCCAGCAGGAACTGGAAAAGAAGATGCAAACTCCAGGGTACACTCCCAGGAAGAGACAATATTTACATAAGATGCGAATGCTGGAAATGAACCGTAACAGACAAGAGGTAAGTATGAGAAGAGAGAAGAATGCTGGCATATTCACCACGTTTACTCCACATAATCACTGCCTTCGCACTCGAATGGCTTAGCATCCAGTCCCCGGGCTTTACTTAGCATTTTAAATTTGGTCATTGGCACCGAAGCCTCAACTACTAGAGCTGGGAAGCATCGGGAAGATCCCTTCTGCCACCGAGCCTTTTGAGGCTTTTCTTTGTTTTGAGTCTCAAGGATGAATCTTTGTCCCAAGTCTCTCTGTTTTTTCTTTCTTTCCTTCCTCCCCTCCCCAACCCCCCCACCCCGGCCACAAATTGCTCTCATGACATTCTGGTTCCAGCAGAAAAATGAGGTTAGATTGCTTGTCTTGGTTCAGGAAAATAGAAGGTGGTGAGTCGGTCTTTATCTTGATACCTAGGCATCCTCCATAATCCATACCGTGGGGTTATCCTACAAGAACCAGCTCTTGTAACAGACCCCTTTACAGTAATGTCTCCTGGAATTGTCATATTCCAAATTCCTCACTCTCATATTTAAGCCTAAAATCACTGTCTTCTACAATCCCAGGTCAGTGGCCTACCAACAAATGTTTTACAACAGTCCTCCTCTTAAATCAAGCCATGCCTTTTTGAGACTCTCTCCTAACTAGACTGTGCATAGAGAAATTTCTATACCCTCTAATAGGAAAAAGAAAACTATGTCTGGTTAGGGGACCAGAGTACACATAAGCACACGACTTGCAAAGTGGCTGGTCTGGTGACCTATTCTTGGTGACAGGAGCTCAGGGGGAGAACACTAATCCATGACAGCTGATCATTTTCAGAAGAAAAGTCTTCCCAGGGAGGCAAGAAGTAATAAGCAAAAACGGAGGGACCATAAAGCCAAGAAAATCCTTCAAAGCGTCCCAAGAAATGATGACAGGGACCTTCCAACCTTGTTGCCGGATGAAACCTTAAACAGAAGAAGTCCAGGTCAGTCATGTAAATTATTTTAGCAAAATAAAATATTTCAAGTGTTTTTAAAATGTCATCAAATAAACTTCTGTCAGGGGTGGGGGAAGGGGGAGAGATGGTGGATGGACAGCAAGTAGCCTTGGGTTTCTGCTGATATTGTACTTCCTGGAAAGTAGGGATCACACGCTGTGTCGTGCAATTTGGGGCAGCTGGGAGGAAAAGACAGAAGCTCAAACACTGTTAGAAGATGTCTCTTTTTAGTGGTTTCCGGGGCTTCACATGCATTGTGGCCATCCTGGCTCCATCCCTAGGAAGAGAAGAGGCAAAAGAGCCTCTCAGCTTGTGGTTAAAGGAATGAAGCAGGGGGACTTCTATTGAATAGCAAACTGGTATCAGCCAGTCTGCTGCCTGCAGACACCCTCCCCCACCCTGCTTTTTCCCTGCAGCCCTCAGAGGCTCATTTGGAGCATTGAAAACTGAAGCCCACCCCCGCTTGCCCCTGCTCAGTGGGTGAGCTCTCTACTTTCAGGGCCACTAAGGCCAGAGACCTGGGACCTTTCCAGCTTTCCTCCTCTCCCTCTTTTCAGCCGGAAGGTCCCAAAGTCCTGTGGATGTCACGTGGCACTGAACTCTTAGCTTTCCCACATTCCCAATGCCACCCACAGGGTATCGCGTCACACCAGGGCTATTGCTCCAGCCTCCCAACTCCTGTGTTCCTCCCTCAAATCTTCCCTTTCCTCCACCAACCCTCCGTCCTGATGGCACTCGGTACAAGCCCAGGCCACCGGCACCAGCATCACCCACAGAGTAGATGAGTCCCAGCCAGAGTGACAGAATCAGAAAATGTAGGGGCAGAGGCCAGCCATCTGGGTTTAACACCCCCTTAGGTGCTTCTGATACCCCTTAAGTTTAAGAAACACGGCTCTACTTGGTCATCAAAGTATTGGCCGCAGACCAGCAGCATCTGCGTCACCTGGGAGTTTATTAGAAATGCAGAATTTCAGGCCACACTCTGGACCTCCTGAATCAGGATACACATTTTATTAAGATGCCCGGTGATTCTCATACACAGTCGTTTCAGAAGCACAGTGCTAAGAGCCAAGTAATCTTATAAAATGCCAATGTGACCATATCATATTCTGCTTAAAAAAATCCTCAGTGAGGGGCACCTGGGTGGCTCGGGTCGGTTAAGCGTCTGCCTTCCGCTCAGGTCACGATCCCAGGGTCCTGGAATGGAGCCCCATGTTAGGATCTCTGCTCAGCGGGGAGTCTGTTTCTCCCTCTACCCCTCCCCTGGCTCAGGCTCTCTCTCTCTCTCCCTCAAATAAATAAATAAAATCCTAAAAAAATAAAAATCCTCAGTGAGCCTCCATCAGCCTGAGGACAGTCTAAACTCCTCACCCTGGAGGCCCCAGGGTGGCGCAGTCAGTTAAGCATCAGACTCTGGATTTCCACGCGGGTCATGATCTCAGGGTCGTGAGATAGAGCCCTGCGGAGGGCTCCACACAGGGTTAGAGGTTGCTTTAGCTTCTCTCTCTCTCCCTCTCCCTTTACCCCTCTCTGCTCTAATAACTAAGTAAATAAAAATTTAAAAAATCAGCTCTTCACCCTGGTACTCTGAGCCTTCAGGATCTACTCTTGGCCCACCTTTGTGGCTGTCTCTGCAGCCATTCCTGTGCCTGACGTCGCCTCCAACCAGGCCAGACTGCTCAGGGACTTCCGACAGATACCTGTTCACAGCCTCTGTGCTGTGTGCTCCCACCAGTTAAAGCCCCATTACGTTTGCCCTGTCCGTCTTCCCCCTGGGCAAACCCACCCTATGAATACATGATATTGGTCATGCACATGGTGGGCAGTGCTGTGAGCCACATCCCTTGTCAGTAGGACTGACCATGGAGAGATCCACAGAAATCCCGGCTGTGTCTCTGGAGGTACTGAGCTTCTAAGAGGCCACGTTACCAGCTGAAAGACACACCACTCCTGCTCCAAAGAACAGGATGCTTAATTAAATACAAAAGGCTGAATAACTGAAAATCTACTTGGGGAATCTATTGAACCTATATACTCCCCGGGCCAGAATGAAATATGCTATGTGGGCACATAGATAAACAGCTTTTACAATTTAGAACATATTGCCAAAACAACCCCCCAAAACGTGTCTCAGCTGAAGTTAGATACCCAGAGTCATTGCTTGAAGGCAAGCCAAGAAAAATCAACATTGGTAAAAATCTTTGGAAGATGCCCCAGATCTGGAGGGGCCCAGGAAGGGTGGTGGCACGAGGAAAAGAGGGTTCTCTGAATGTCTGAGGCTTTTTAAAGCCTCTTCATTTTGTTCTAGTTAAGGTATAAAGATGTATTTATTTATTTATTTTAGCAGGAGAGAGCACATGAGTCGGGGGAGGGGGGAGGGAGAGGGAGAATCTCAAGCAGGCTCGGTGCTGAGTGTGGAGCCAGACGTGGGGCTCGATCTCACAACCCTGAGATCGTGACCTGAGCTGAAACCAAGAGCTGGATGCTTAACCAGCTGAGCTACCCAGGCACCCCTCTGGTTGAGGTCTGTCGAGTGCTTGCCATGAGACAACATACATTGTTGTTCTTAAATCCTCACATAGCAGGAACAGAAGGAGTTACTCCTGGCTGTCATGTGACAGAGCCAGAATTCAAGGCCCGGTCTTTCGAACTTCAAAGGTCTGCTCCACCATCCCCACCCCCTTCTATACCCTCATCATGAATCCAGGGACTTGGAGCTCTGTCCAGGACAGCCTCAACAAAGTCTGCCAGTAGAGGGGAATGACTCCTAACCTTATCTGCCAAGAGCAGGCAGCCCCTCTGCCCAGCCTAGACTTCACCACCACGATAGGCATGTGCTCGAGCACTGACTCCTTGTGCTTACTCCCAGGTAGCATCTTTCCTTTCATTCTTTTTAGTTCGTTTTGCTTTCTCCTGAAAGTGGAACAAAGTCAAGATCATAGATTTACAGGAGCTTTCTGCTAGTCCAGTTGTGGTCATTAAGATTCTACTGTACCCACATCCTCTTACAGAATGCTATATTTGCCCATTCTTGTTCCCTCTTTGGGAAGGTGGGATGAGAGTTACAGGTCTCTTATGAGATAAAGGTCGGTCTTTGTTTAATGCTGCCTGTTTAAAATGAAATTTTACATATATCTTACATTTACACACTTTAAATACATTTCGTATCTATTTATATAATGAATTACACATGACTTGTATAATTCTATAATAATTACATATAACTTATGCAATAAATTACTTACAACTTAGGGGATGGCTCACTTGTTCCTAACTTACACAAAGCAAACATTGTTCTTCGGGTGGACTATTTCATGAGATTTAACACATCTGTGTGATTCCTGCTTTTTCCAAAAGCCATGATCTAATCCAGGGTAGTGGATAGAAAAAGCAGTGAACTTGAAATCAAAGTTCTTCCTTTGAGCCCCAAGAAATACATTTCTAAATGTAAACTCCATGGGAGCAGGGGCCTCTTTTTGTTTCTAGAACAGTGCCTGGTACACAGTAGCCTCTCCATAAACATTAGCTATATATTTGTCTAGACAGCTTTATTCTGTATAGAGACAGAGATTTTTAACTAAACTCCACTTACTTAACTTCTTACCCTCTCTGAGCTTCAGTCTCCACATCTGTAAAACAGAATAAAGACTTGTCTACCATGTAGGGTTTATGGAAAAATTAATCCAATATGTATAAAAGTGCATTTAAATGTAAGGCGCCAAACCCATGCATGGAAATACAGACAACAGAAGAAGGATGGAACTGAGGTCTTATAGTGAAAATAACTATCTACTTCAGGGAAGGTGGCCCCTTCAAAACATTGTCACCTTCACAATTCTGGTCTTATCAGGCGACTGGCACCTTTATCTGCTTAGTATTTTCTTTAAAGTATCCTGAGGGTGTGTGTGTGTGTGTGTGTGTGTGTGTGTGTGTGTGTGTGTTTAAAGATTTTATTTATTTGACAGAGAGATCACAAGTAGGCAGAGAGGCAGGCAGAGAGAGAGGAGGAAGCAGGCTCCCCACTGAGCAGAGAGCCCGAAGCGGGGCTCAATCCCAGGACCCTGAGATCATGACCCGAGCCGAAGGCAGAGGCTTAACCCACTGAGCCACCTAGGCACCCCGTGTGTGTGTGTGTGTGTGTGTGTGTGTGTGTGTGTGTTTTAAATTTAACCTTGTCTATGAAATAACTGTGAAATCTTGAGTTTGATGCAATTGTGATACATTTTGCTAAAACATTTATGTCTTAAAAAATACATAACCATCAAACATTTTTAATGCTTTAGCGAATCCTTATACTACCTAAAATCACTCCCTATTTTCCCCTCACTGGCCTCTGTTGCTTTTCTCCCTTCCCAGATTCATTTTGAAGTTGGACACATTCTCCTTTGCTCACCCAAAACCCATTTAGGTTTTGGGTTTTTTTTTTTAAGATTTTATTTACTTATTTGACAGAGATCGCAAGTAGGCAGAGAGGCAGGCAGAGAGAGAGGAGGAAGCAGGCTCCCTGCTGAGCAGAGAGCCTGATGTGGGGCTCGATCCCAGAACCCTGGGATCATGACCTGAGCCAAAGGCAGAGGCTTTAACCCACTGAGCCACCCAGGCGCCCCTCCCCCCCATTTAGGTTTTTAAATGTATTTTTCTTTTTGTTTTTCCTGAAGTCTAGCAACCCCAGAGAATCAAGCAGGGTTTTATCAAAATGCAACAAGTAAAAAGACATCTAGCTGAGAAGTTCTTAAACTTTAATGCTATGTATACAGAACTATGTATATAATATTTTATGAATGATTTAAGAGATACTCAAGGATAAAATTCAACATGTGAACTTGGTCTCACGCACTAACTTTAGGCCTGCATTATCATAACATCAAGAGTGGTGTGGGACTTAAGCTATTATTAATATTGCATTAGGTCTCACCATCAACAAATATTCTCTTCCTGTTTCAAAGCTCCTGCCTCTAGTCAGCAGAAAATTGCTGTTTCCAGTCTGAATGATGCTTCTAGTAGTTCTTGGCTCGTTTGCAAAGCAGAGATGATTACACCGCCTGGTCTTTCCCAGTCCCAGTTACCAATACTTCTCGCCTCCCCAAATTCTCTGATGGCTCACTGGTTCACGCATGTATTCATAAATGTGGTTCTTGGCTTTGCAATGGTGCATAAAATGAACAAGGAGAAGTTCGATGACAGTATAGCTGGGAGAGCTCACCATCTGAGAGAGTTGGAAGGTTTCCATGAGGGAGTGATATTTAGGCTGACACAGGAAGTAGCTGGACAAAGGCGATAGGGATCCATGTAACTGTGAGGATCAAGGTGCTAGAACATTCAGAACTATTAATGGTCACAGTACATGCAAAAGCTCTTGAGTGGGAAGGAACCTGGCAGATTCTAGACACTGGGTGGGAAAGAGAAATTCAAGTAGTGATCAGAGATGGCTCCGGAGGCACACAGGGTCTTACAAGTTGTGTCAAATAATAACTTTGAACTTGAATTTAAGATCAATGGGAAGCCATTGAAAGGTCAGGGGAACCACACAGTCAGGCTTACATTTTGAAGCATCACTCTGCCTACCCCGTGGAAGATGGATGAGAGGAGAATGCAAGAGAATGTGGGGAGACAAGTGATACAGACATAATAGAAGTGCATGTGAGAGATGGTGCTTGGACCAGGAGAGAGGGTGATGGAAGAGGAGCCGGATGTGAGATATTTAAGAGAGAGGATTTGCAGAGCTCGGTGATGGACTGGATGTGGGTGTGTGGAAAGAGCAAGAAGACCAGAAGGCTTCTTGGGTTACTCTTGAAGAACTAGGCAGACATTGGGGCAAAGCTGGAACAATTTGCTGAATTAGAGTAACTGGGAGAAAACACGGGTTTGAAGAGAAAGAAAAGGTGAGTCGGTCATGTTGCCAGGAGGTAAAAATGGAAACGTCCAGCTGTACCAAAAAAAAAAAAAAAAAAGTGTATTGTAGCTCAGGAGAGAGCTTGGGGTTGCAGACATGAATCAATTATGGTTTTTGGTCACTACTATGTGCACGGACAATAACAATAATTATAATAACATTCAAGGAGGGGAAGAGGGTAACCCCTTACTGAGGCAGAAAGGAAACTAATAAATCACAAGGCAGAAATGCTCACACTGAGATGTTTGATTTTCTCCTGTAACAGTATGTAATGTCAGCTATCAAGGGCTTAAATAAAATATTCCATAAGATTCAATAAACAATTATCCTTAAGATGACATCCAAATATTATGGCTGGTTCAACTGAATGGAGGGAACATTATGGGTTTTGACCCAGGATGATTTTCCTAGCTCAGAAGTGGCCATTGCTTTTGTTTTGTTAAAGTCCAGGCTTGCTTGAGTAAGGCACCTGTTGTTCTGAAGTGCATTTTATTAATTTTTTAAAGATTTATTTATTTATTTGTGGGGGAGAAAGAGAGAGAGAGAACATGAGCCAGGCAAGGAGAGGTAGAGAGAGAGGAAGAGAAAGAGAGAATCTCAAGCAGACTCCCCGCTGAGCATGGAGCCAGACCTGGGGCTTGATCCTATGACCCCGAGATCATGACCTGACATGAAATCAAGAGTTGGACACGTAACTGACTGAGCCACACAGGTGCTCCCTGAAGTGAATTTTAAAAGGGCACTGGGTGCAGCTTGAATAAAAAGCTACAGACATAAGATCCTATGCCAAAAAATAAACGACTAAATCTCTCCTGGAAAGTAAAATAAAATGCATGATCCTTTGAACTTCTTAGTTCTATAAGTCTGGGGTGTAGCCCAAGCATTTGCATTTCTAAAAGCCTTCACAGGCAATTCTAATATGTGAGAGCAGATGTAAAGGTCAGAAAAATTGTGTATCATGCACCTAGCACATAGTAATTGTTCAATAAATAGCACTAGGTAACATCACCTGTGCAATACTCTTGCCAAAAATGCTTAACCTTAATCACAAACAGACAAACCAGATTTAGGGCCATTCTGTAAAACAATTGATCTGGATTATTATTATTATTATTTTAAGATTTTATTTATTTGACACACAGAGAAAGAAAGAGTACAAGCAGAGGGAGTAGCAGGCAGAGGGAAAGGGGGAAGCAGGCTCCCCACTAAGCAGAGAACCTGATATGGGACTCGATCCCAGGACCCTGAGATCATGCCCTGAGCCAAAGGCACCGCTTAACTGACTTAACTGACTGACTTAACTGACCCAGGCGTCCAGTCTGGATTCTCTAAAAATATCAGTGTTAGGGAAAAAGAAGAAGACAATGAATGGAGGGGGTTGGAGGAAGGAGAAGGGAGGGATCAAGAGTGAGAATGAGGGAGAGAGAGAGAAGGAGGAGTGGGGAGGAGGGAGAGAAAGAAGAGAAAAAAGAAAAGAGATAGGGAAGATTATGCAATATGTAATCCTAGATTGGATCCTGGATCAAAAAAATAAAACACAAACAGGCAAATAAAAAGCAGCTATAAAAAGCATCACTGGGGCAATCATGAATATTAGAATGTGGACCATATATTAGAAAACAGTAATATATCAACGTTAAATTTTGAAGTATTGTAGTTAAGCAGGAAAAGGGCCATTGCTCTTAGATTTGTGGTGCTGTATTTGTGGGGGGGTGGGTAACTACAACTAATTCTCAAATAGCTCAGCTGAAAACCATGGGTGTGTGCATGTGTGTATAAAATGAAGGCAATAGTGTGACAAAATGTTGTCAGTGAGTTGGGATATATAGGTATGTATAGTGTTGTTCTTGTGACTTTCAGAAGATTTTTAAAAATTTAAAATAACAAGAAAAACATTTTTAATGCTTATGGAGCCATATATATATATATATATATATATATATATATATATATATAAAGTTGAACTCATTTATATATTTGAGTTTATATATGTGTGTGTGTGTATGATATATTTACTGTTAAGAGAAAAAAAAATATTTAAACTTTAAATTTTTTGTAGGAAATTCCCAGAATGAAGATTTGGGAGAACACCAAGCAAGGAATGACTGTTGTCCTCAGAAAATTGGCAAAATGGAAACGTGGCTCCGTGAACAAGAGGCACAGGCCCAGCTTCTCTGGGACAGTTCTAGCTCTGACTCAGAGGAGTTGAGAAAAAACGAGAAGAAACCACAAGCGCTGGTGAGGACCAGGACAGAAAGAATCCCACTTTTTGATGAGTTTTTTGATTGAGAATAAAAATACTATTCACCAGCCTAGAAACTGAGTGCACTGAAAGTTTGTATCCCTATAGATGTTCTTCAGGTTAGTTGTATGAATTATTTGGAGGAACCCAATTCACTGTCTTTTCTTTTGGAGTCTTACAGTTAACAGATTTGTCCTATATTATTAACTATGCTGCATAACTACCTCAAAACTTAGGGTATTTGATCGTCCCTCTTTTCTGTGGCTTGTGGGGCTCAGCTGGGTGGTTCTGCTGGTCTCTCATGTGATCTTTTCCATAGTGAAAGTCAGATGGCAGCTAGACCAGAGTCATTTGGAGGTTCAACTGGGACGAGGAGGCAGCTGGACCTGACCCCCTCCCCCTGTAGTCTCAGAGCCCCTTTATGTGGGTTCTCTGAGTGGTCTCTCCATCAGGGTAGTGAATTTATTTTATATCAGCCCAGAACTCCCCATCGCAAATGCTCCAAGAAGAGGAAACAGACCCGCCAGTTCTCTTAAACCCTCAAATCGGAATGGTCTCCCCACCACTCTCACCACATCCTCTTTGTTAAAGCAAGTCACAGACCAGGTCACCATCCATGAAAGAGAGGGCTACCCAGGGTAAGAACTGGAAAGCATGGTCTGTTGAAGTTCACCTTTGAGACTAGACTCCATATCATACTTTCAAAAAGCAAATTAGGTCTTCTAAAACAAATAGATAGAAAAGTAGATTTGATACAAATAAAAATGAGTTTTTAAAAAGTCACAGTAATACTACAGTAGACACTAAGCTCATGGAAGTCACTCCTTGGGAGTTAGTGGCTTGTTATAACAAAGGCTGCAGGAAAGAGTTAGAATAGGGTCAAGTGTGGAAGGTCAGGGTGTATGAAATTTCAAAGTAAATAAGGATCTTTTAGATTATGATGTAGATCTTAGGACTCTTTAAAACTATAAAGAATCTTAGAAAATCTTCAGTCCCAAAGTGACTCTATTAACAAAAATCAGATTTTTTAGAAAGTTTTAAGAACTTCTTTGGTGTAAAATTAGGCTCCACTCTTAGCATAATCTAAAAATACTTTAAAGCCATTCAGAAGCTTCTAAAAATTTAGTGAAACTTTAAAACAAAGCAAAATGAAAACATCCATTTAAGCCTTCTGTAGGAAACATCTAAAAAGAAAAAAAATAGGGAAACACCACTCAAATTTAACATTCGGCACATTCAGACCAGTCACTAAAAAGCCTGCTGGGTTACGGGACAAACGTTCATGTTCTTGTGAGGACAGAAGGCACTTAGGTCATCCCTGGGCATCTCTGCTCCCACTTTCAACTTGTCTCTGGTCAGTGAGAATCACGTTTCCTGCAAAAGAATGCACAAGTTGCTTGACCAGCCAGTCTTGAAAAAGTAGGATCTCAGAGAGGAGAAACGAGTCCAACCCAGCCATCATATCCTCACACATGAAGATTTCTCTGGAAGAGAGTGGGAGCCTAAACATGTCTTGGTCACTCTGGGCTGTGACTTGAGATTGGATGATACCCCTTCTCTTGCCTCCCTGCACTGCGAGCTCCATCAGGGTATGGACTGCGTCTCCCCCCTATGAGACCACCACTTCCTAGCACAACATCTAGCACAGAGTTTATCATTAAATATTTGTTGAATTCATTAATTTCTGCGTTGGGTTAACACGGCAATTAGAGAGATGCTTGTTTCTCCCCAGCTACACGGTTGTCATTCTCATCTCCATCATTTCTCGAGATTCACAGACATACAAGGTCGATGATATAGTTGGAAAAAAAAAAAAAGGAATTTTTTTTTCCCCAAAGCTTTTGGAATTTATACATCTAAATGGAGGGCATGAATTAAGCATTGCCTCGGGATATTGGAGCTAGACGCATATGCCATTGAGGATGTCACAGCTCAAAATGTTTTTTGAGGCTCTATCCGAGGAACGCTTTCTCTGTTTGAATATATTTGCTCCGTCCATGTGGAACTCCCCCTCACTTAATTATAAATTCAAGAATGTGAAATTATGGGAATTGTGATGATGGTAATAACCACTAATGGGCACTGACTGCTTATGTTGGCCAGTATTCCCCAAATGCTTTCTGTTTGCAGTCCTCACGACAACTCTGTGTGGCCATATTAACATCATCCCCATTTTACAGACAAGGAAACCGAGGCACAGAGAGTCACCCCACCCAACGGCCCTTTGGAGTAGACTATTGCCAACCAGAAGGGACCTGATAGGAGCCGGAAGCACCTTCCTCCTCTCCTCAACTTCTCCTCGAACTCACCAGCTGCATTGTGTGGAATTTCACAATTTTTTTCTACTACGTGGTGGATTTTTTGGTGTTTAGGGGTTTTTTTGTTGTTTGTTTTGAGAGGGCTAATGCTACGCTGAAAAGGGTGAACCCTCTGTGGGATTATTTTTTAGCAAGGAAGAGTTTCCTTGGAGCCTGATAGCTTCACTGTGGGCACAGGGCAGAAGAATGCCTGAGCAATAGCTCAGGAGGGAAAGTTTTCAGGAATGGGGAGAGGGGCACACAAGGGTAGATGGGAGGAGAGCCAAGACAAACTTACTTTCTTCACAGTTTGGCAAGGGAGCGGGATCGTGGGCAACCCCATCTGATGCCCCATCCACGACCGGATTCCGTTGCAGCCTGTGGCAAGGGCTGGAGGGCAACGTTTCTCCATGCAGCCATGGGTTAGAATCACCTGACAGATAACTGGAAAACTAACAGGAGTTAGGATTAACGGGTCCATCTTCCCGTTTACATGGGCTAGAGTAGAACTCTGGCATTGGGGTGGTGTTTCCTTTTTAAGCTCCCAAAACCCAACCAAACAGGTAAAAGATCTGTACACTGAAGACTATAGAACACTTTGGAAATAAATTGAAGAGGACACAAAGAAATGGAAAAACAGCGTGCCTGGGTGGCTCAGTTGGTTAAGTATCTGCCTTTGGCTCGGGTCATGATTCCAGGGTCCAGGGATCAAGCCCAAAGCCGGGCTCTCTGCTCACTAGGGAGTCTGCTTCTTCCTTTGTCCCTGCTCATGTTCTCACTCTTTCTCTCTCTCAAATAAATAAGTAGAATCTTTAAGAAAAAAATAATAAATGGAAAAACATTCCATGCTCATGGATTGGAAGAACAAACATTGTGAAAATGTCTACACTACCCAAAGAAGTCTACACGTTCAGTGCAATCCCTATCAAAATACCAACCACCTTTTTAAGTTCCCAGGTGAAGCTAAGGGGCAGTTAAGGTCAAAAACTACAGCTTTAGCAGTATGAACATTCTATTTTACCAGATATATCAACTTCTATCTTTAAAAGCAACAAGTTCTGAGGTAATTCTTCAAAGGTAAGGACATGAAGCCTGGAGCTCCATAAACAGTAAAAAAATGTCTGTTTTCTTGGTGATTGTCTGAGAACACTAGTCCTTTACTTAATCTTGAATTTGTTCAGGACAACATAGGGCCATCAGTAAACACAGCTGTTGCTGGTGAAAACTATAAAATTCAGCCTGGAGGCAAAGTTGTCAATTTTCTTCAACTGAAAATCTCCTGCTTTGGGAAAAAAAAAAAAAAAAAGGCTTATCTATGGCCTAATGCATGCTTTCCCTTGTGAAAATAATATCATCCTTCTTGCTCTTTTTTATGAGAAAGAGAAATGTCTCTCTCTCTCTCTCTCTCTGGCATCCTTTCGGAAACGTGCTTTTTTACAAAAAAATATTTTTTCAGGCAGGAGGCCATTTTTTCTCATCTGTCTCTTTGGAGGATAATTCCGGGTTACTGTGCTGGGATTTAACTGAAGATGACTCTTGTCGAAGTCATCTGTGACTTGTTGTTATCTGCTTGCTCAAAGCTTTTAAAAAAGGGAAACAAAACACCAGCTCCCCAAAGCACTCCCTTTCTTACCAAGACAGCATACCTATCATCAAATCATTATTCATATCAACTATTTTCCACCTTGAATGAACAAAGAAAGCCTATTTCCACATAATACTGCAAAACGTCACTAATTTAAAATACTCTAGGGAAGCCTAGGACAAGGTGGGCTAAGGGATAGGTTAGGAAAGATCAGACCACTAAAACTTTGGATTACATCTCATTTTTAAAGAAACACTATTTTCTTCAAGTACACAATAAGCAAAAACATATCTGAAAGCTAAGATAATAGTTAAGGTTTATTTTTAAGCGTGTATTTCATAGTAAGTCTGCAACTCATTCATACATTCATTCATTCATTCATTGAATCATACATTCAACAAATAGGTTTGGAGTGTCTACTAGATTCCAAGCACTGTTCTAGGTGAAAATATAAGCCATAAGCAGGACAAAGTTCTGATGCCCATGGATTATGTTCCAGTGGGGAGCAGATAGTCGAATACATGATACAATTTCAGGTCATCTTAAGCCTTTGAAGAAAAATGAAGCAGGTAGGAGGGTGGCATGGATGGAGTGACTGTTGCTAGCAGGTGCTCAGGGAGGGATGCTCTGATTGAAAGTAGGGTGTGAGTCATAAGAAGCCCTGCGGGAGAACAAGTACAAAGGCCCTGAGGTGAGAATGAGCTTGTAATGCTCAAAGGCCAACAAGAAGGCCAGGATGGCAGAGGGAGCAAAGGGGAGCCTGACAGGAATGACATCAGTCAGGAAGGTCATGAAGGCCCAGATGAAGGGGAGGCCAGAGGACCACAGCATGACGATGATTTCTCAGTGTAACAGAATTTCAAAGGCAGAAGAGTTTGGTCCTAATCTACACTGACATCCCCAATATGATCCTGAACAGAGGCACACAGACCCACTAACCATAGCTGACTGGCACAGGGCTGATTCTTGACCCAACAGAGCCAGTCAGAGAGGACCTTGGTCTCTGCTGGTGGCAAGAGTAAGTTCAGGAGTGATGGATGGTAGGGTTCTGCCCTGTGGGCCAGAGACACAGGAGCACTGCCCTGCAGTAAACGGAGACTGAGGCACAAGGGACCCATCGAGGCCCCATAGCACCTCTAGTGTTCATTCCCAGCCTCTTGAGGCCCTGTTGCCTCCTGCTCTTCATTCTGAGACTGTATCCTTCTAGTAAATTCCCCCTCCTACTTGGGCCAGCTTCGCTTTTCTATTTCTTAAAACCAAAGACTCCACCTAATAGATACGTTACCCAACTCCACCTCTTTGCCTCATGGCATCGCACGAGAGGCTGGGGTTGCTGGAATTGGCTACAGTGGCTGGTCTTAGCTTGCCGGAGGAATGATGAGCATCTCTTTTCAAATCCAGGTTCAGTGATGTTGTGTCAGCCACAGACGGAGTATTTATATCACCAAAAGAATGGCGAACATTATAAATCAGTGCTTTTTTTTTTTTTTTTTCTCAGAAAGCTGGATGTTAAACATCTAGCAGCACACCTGTCCAGAGGTGAGAACCAACAGGCTCTAGAGACAGAGTTCACACCCCAACTCTGCCACAACTCTGCCACTTCTCATCTTAGGTAAGCTATTTAACCTCACTGGCCACAGTCTCCTCACTGTAAAACGGATATTAGGATTGTTGACAGCGAAGTAAGATAATACGTATAAGGTGCTTGGGACAGTACTTTTTTTTTTAGGATTTTTTTTGTAAATGATTAGTTTTTTTTTTTTTTACAAAAGTTTATCCTTAAATGTACAACAGAACCTAAGACAACACTTTCTTCTAGCTATACATGGCAATAAAGGATGTGACAGGGAATCCAGATGTTTAAGCAGGAATGCGATTAAGGATCACCAAGTCTCAGGCACAAGGAACAGCTTTCTTTTCCTAGATGCCTTAATTCCACCTGTGGCCAGGGGACCCGTCCCCTTGGCCTTCGCTTTTAGCTCCTCAGGTGTCCTCTGCTCATCTTTCTGTTTCTGCTTGAATGCCTTATCTTCTTTGTCCATCTCCTTGGCCTGCTTCTTGGGTGTCTTCTGGCCATCTTTGTGGCCAGATGTGGCAGCTGCTGCTCCGTGTGTCATTTTTAAAACCAGGGAAGTGAAGAAGGCCATATTGGTTGGATGCTTCTACTGACCAGAGGAGGTTGGGGGTTGGGGGGCAATGAGAAGAGAGAGGCACAGACCACCGATAGTTAAGGTGTGGTCAGCAGCAGAAGAGCCCATGAGAAGCAAACATGGCCCAATGGACACCGAGGAGAATCTGACATCCCAGAAGCCAAGGGAGGAGACCATTCAAGGAGGACACAGAATACTTCCTGGAAGGCCAGTCAGATCAAGGTCAAACAGCACACAATGGATTTAGCAACAAAGATGACATTGACTAACAAGGTGAGAGGTGGGTCCCTGGAAATGTGGGGAATGGAAGCCAGAAGAAAGTTCTTATCTCATGGAATTTCCGGACAGTAGCCTGTGGCACGACTGGCTGTAGCCTGGTGGTTAAGTGCTCTGTTCCCAAAGTCCTACTTCCTGAATTCAAATTCTGCCCTTGCTGATCATGGGTAAAGTCCCCAGCAGCTCCGTGAGAACCAAGTCCCACAGATAATCCAGGCAAACACTGAGGACCTGCCCACAGTAACCGTCAGTACGGTTAGTTAAGTATCCATATTATTCCCATTGAAATTAGAAAAAAAAAAAAAGAATGTTTTGTGATTCTGAAGTCTGTTCTGTTCACCAAGACAGGAAACAGAAGCTATTAGTACATGACTCTGAAACTGTGAAAACTAATCTACCATGGTTCACAGATGAGGTGATTATATGCTTACAGTGCCCAAAGGAATCAACTGAAAAACTTTTAAAATTAATAATAGGATTAAATCAATGTCTGGATAAAAGAGGTGTAAAGTCAACAGCCTCTGCAAATCATTTCTCAGAATTTGTCCAACAGAAATAAAAGTACCAATGGGCCAAGGGAAATGTTCCAGGATAAATAGTGGGGTTACTAAGGGAAATGTGTCATAGCATACTCTCTTGGAACAATCTTTCTCTGTAACCCTAGCTCTCAAGTTCTCATTTCCATTCCTGGTTGAATCTGTCCTCTTCCCAGTTCAAAGTACTTCTGGCATTTCTGGCTTAAAATGCATTCTGTTAGGATTCTCCCCAGCTCCCCCTGTTGTCTCCCCAGCCAGGATCCATATTTGGGGTAAGAAAGACAGGACTTGCTGATGACCCTGTCCTTGTGAGGGGTGACCTTGTGTCCTCTCTGGCTTCAACTGAGAGATATTCATCTTGATGATATTGGGCATCGACCTCCCTGACCTTAGCACTCAGCCCACCCTCCCTGGCTGATGGTACTTCCCACCATACTCTCAGCACAGGCCTTGTGGGATGATTGCTTATGTGCAAGTCCTATGGTTCTGTCCTGCTGACTTAGACCCCCCACCTCAGTTTGGATGGTTCTACTCATCCTCCAAGAATCAACTCTATTTTCTATGTCATCCCTGGAGTGGGCTGCCCAACCTACGTGCTCTACAGAGTCCCCATGGCTCTCAGTTTTCATCCCCTTCCCATTCCTCTTTGGAGGCCTTGGAAGACCTATTCCAGTACACTCTCTGTAACCGGCAGGAGTCAAGGCTTAGGGAGCACAGCTAGGAAGGCCCTATCTGCAGAAACCTGTTGTGTTGCCATTATCACCTTGCTCTAGCCCCCAGATGTTGCTACAAAGAAGGTCCATGATTGGGGTGTCTGGGTGGCTCAGTGGTTTAGGCCTCTGCCTTCGGCTCGGGTCATGATCTCAGGGTCCTGGGATCGAGCCCCGCATCGGGCTCTCTGCTCAGCAGGAGCCTGCTTCCCCCTCTCTCTGTCTGCCTCTCTGCCTAGCTCTGATTTCTCTCTGTCAAATAGATAAAATTAAAAAAAAAAAATAAACAGACCTATAAGAAGGTCCATGATTTTAATTTTTTTTTTAATTCCTCCTCAGAGTGTTTCTATTCACCCTGCAGACAGAGACATAGCTTTTATGCTTTTATGTCAACATATCTTCCTGAGGGCAGCAATAACAGTCAAAAGATCTATCTATCCTGAGAGCACAGACAGCAATCCATCAGTATGGCTCTAGCCTGGTTCTCTAAATAGGACTTACTGAATAGAAATCTACCTATGATGTCTACATGATCCCTCAATGACCATACTAAACGTAAATGGTCAACAACACAGTTTTGTTTTTGTTTAAGATTTCATTAATTTTTTTTTTTAATTTGACAGAGAGAGAGCACAAGCAGGTGGACCAGCGGGTAGAGAGCACAAGCAGGTAGACCAGCGGGTAGAGGCTCCCTGCTGAGCAAGAGCCCAATATGGGATTTGATCCCAGGACCCTGAGATCATGACCTGAGCCAAAGGCAGCCATTTAACTCACTGAGCCAAACAGGTGCCCCAACAGCACAGTTTAAACTCAGAGGTGGCTAGATTGAGTGAAAGAGTAAGAACCAACTCTGTGCTCTGTACAAGAAACAGACTTTACTATAATGTCACAAGTAGATTAAAGGTAAAAAGATGAACAAGGTGTGCCATGCCAATGCTAATCAAAGGAAGCCTGGAGCAGCCATATTGGTATCAAAGTAGACTTTAGAGTGTATAACAGGCATCGTCACCAGTAGCAGCCAAAGTTAAATATCCTTCAAGTTTAGCAAGGACGGAATTAAGAGATCATATTGCATGCCCCTCCTCAGCATGAAAATCAAATCCCCAAAAGAATCCAACAGCCAAGTTACATTACATCCCCACACCTAGGGAGGGCAAGTCCAGGTGACAGAGAGCCTTGCAGAACTACGTGGAGCTGGGGCACGCAGTTCCCCCAAGAAGGGATTCAAGGACACAGAGTAAAAGCAACAGATGTCCACAACCAACGGATACTTAGGCACTGGCTCTGTCCCTAACACATCACTCAGGTGTAAAGCAAAGCAAAGGCACCACTCCGTCCAAGAACAACATGTCAGTGATGGAGGAGATTCCAGGAGTTCTGAAACAGCCTTTTGCCAGGAAATGACCCTCTGAGAGAACAGACAAAGAAATAACTTCTCTTCAGAATTCATTAGCACAAACTCTAAATTTGGAGACTCCAGGAATGAAAGAAGATGTTAACATTGAATCCAGGTTTTCAGGAAAGAAACACAGTGTTATTTTACAATGCTCTATTTTTTGTACTCCAGTGGACTTACTCAGATGTTCCTGTCATCCTTCAACATTGTCCCAAAATAATTTCCTCCAAAAATATAATCCAAGCCTTATCTCACCGTGTAAAGTTGGGAACTCTCTCCACCAACTTCCGGCTCATAAGACACGGAGAGGCTTCTTGAGGGCAGATAAGACTTAGGATTGAGTGGAACACCTCACAGCACAGTCTCTGAATGAAGGAGAATTTAGGGACCTTCTATTCCGCCCTCTCTCCCACAGGGGTTGAGACAACTAAGCACTCACAGGTGACCTTCCGGAAAGACTGGGTGACTGATTTTGATGTATGCTGATTTAGCTTAATTGGTTAATGTCTTAATAACTATTTGAAATAGACTTATTTTTCACTCAGTGTGTTTTACAACATAACAGAGTCACACACACACACACACACACACACACACACACACACACAAACCAACCACCACCCATCCCCCCAAAAATGAAGCCAGAGCCTCCAGTATTTCTCTAGAATGGAATCTACGCATTACAGGTCTTCAGTCTAAGGGTTGTCGAAGTTTGCCACCTGCTGACCTTTTGCTGAAGTACCTGGTACCTCTTTGAAATACTGGAAACAATCATAATTCAGGGCCAGCAACACACAGCGAGGTCTATAGTCTTTTACAACTATTTCCCTGTAAAATGTGAAGAGGATTTTTTTTCTTTTTCTTTTTCTTAAAATAAAATCCTAAGGGAAGAGAACCAAAAGCTCAAAGATCTCACAAAGACATGAAAGCGTTCAGTGCTAACGTTCATTTGAAGGCCCTCTGCTGGTCATCCTCATTACTTGTCTCCTTAGTGTAAGGGAAAAAGAAAAAGGAAAGTAATCACAAAAAGTTGGGAACTCTGAGACTCTTGTCTACCATTTTTCAGTCCTCTCACCCACTCCAGCATTTCTTTCTCCGTTTGTTTTCCTCTCCAGGGTTTGAGTCAGCTGTCAGGCATTCCTTATCCCCCTTTCTGGAAAACAGGTCAGTGGATCTGTCCCTGACCTTCAGTCTTGTCCTGAGCTGGCTTCAGTTTTTCCCATTAGCCTTTGCAAAGTCTGTGTTATCTAGCTGATGGCTTCTTTCCCAATGTCGTGTTTCGGAGGTATTCTGAAATATAGGCAATGGAGGACATACCGAGTGTTGAAAATACTATCTAAGGACCAATAAGCTGGGAGCTCGTAGAGGCAGACACATTGGGGCATCAGCAATTATCACCCAGTGATGTCCTGCAGACCAGGCTGAGGTCAGGTCAGGACGAGGTGCATCACCCACGGAATTCTGACGGCGGAGTCTGTCCCACTACTTAGTCTCCCTTCCCTACTCCCAGTTTTAAATTTTTCACTGTCTCTATTTCCTCTTCCAAATCTGTTGGGCCACTCTGCATCTCTTCCCTTTATCCTGCAGGCTGGAATCCGCCTGGATATATTGGGAAATGAAATATCTATTTGTCTATAAGTGAGGGAAAGCTAAGCCAGAGGAGTTTTGAAATCCCTTGGGATCGTCTGATTCTGTGATGATCAATCAATTCACTGCATATCTGATTCAAAACATGCTAATATGGGGACACCTGAGTGACTCATTTGGTTGAGCTTCCAAATCTTAGTTTTGGCTCAGGTCATGATCTTGGGGTGGTGAGATGGAGCCCCTCCTCTGGTTCTGTGCTTGGCTCAGAGTCTGTTTTAGATTCTTTCCCTCACCGTCTCCCTCCCCTTTTCTCCCTTCCCCAGCTCACATGCTCACGTTCTCTCTCAAATAGATTAATTAATTAAATTAAAATACTCATATAGACACAAATGAGTTGCAAGTTTTTTCAATAAATGAAAACTAGATAATAAAGATTGACCTATAAAAACTATGACTTGTGGGCGCCTGGGTGGCTCAGTTGGTTAAGCAACTGCCTTCAGCTCAGGTCACGATCCCGGAGTCCCAGGATCGAGTCCCGCATGGGACTCCCATCTCCACGGGGAGTCTGTTTCTCCCTCTGACCTTCTCGACTCTCATGCTCTCTCTCACTGTCTCTCTCTCTCTCAAATAAATAAATAAAATCTTAAAAAAAAAAAAGAACTATGACTTGTAAAGGCATATGATTATAATAAAACTTATCATCAGCAAGTCAATATGGAGGTCTAAAGACAATGAATAGGGAGATTGCAGCAAATACAGATAAGAAAAACTATTGCCAGAGCTAGAAATCTTTAAACTGTAGGTGACAGTCTTCATCACAGTCTCTTAAAAGAAATCCTTGATGACATATAGCTTCATCAGACCCTGAGATCTGGCCAGAGATTTAAGGTTCCTAAGCCATGTAAATACTTTTAAATATTCTAGAATAGACTACTTCTCAATGAGTAGCTACTGTGTTGCTGCTTTATTGTTGCATAACAAACCACTTCAAAATTTAGTGGCTTCAGGGGCGCCTGGGTGGCTCAGTGGGTTAAAGCCTCTGCCTTCGGCTCAGGTCATGATCCCAGCGTCCTGGGATCGAGCCCCGCATCGGGCTCTCTGCTGAGCAGAAAGCCTGCTTCCTTTCCTCTCTCTCTGCCTGCCTCTCTGCTTAATTGTGATCTCTGTCTGTCAAATAAATAAATAAAATCTTTAAAAAAAAATTTAGTGGCTTCAAATATTTATTGCTCAAATTTTGCAATTGGATGGAGCTTGTTAGGGCAGCTTATCTCTGTACCATATGACATCAGTTGGGAGCACTTCTGGTACTAGAAGTTTCACGTCCAAGATGGCTCACTCACATGTTGGCAAATTGTTGTTGGCTACCAGCTGGGAACTGTCAGCCCAGGACTTCAATTCTTCTCCCTGTTTTCCGTCAGAGTCTCTCCATGTGGCTGCCTGGGCTTCCTTATGACATGACGACTGCTTCCAGGAAGGAAATGGAAACTATCACTTCTCTTAAACGCTGGACTTGAAACTGGCATAATGTTACTTTTGTCATATTCAATTGGTCAAAGGAGTCAGAGGCCTAACCCAGATTCAAGAGTATGGGGAATACATTTTTCATATGTATAAATTCAGCCTCAGAAATATTAAGCAACTTAGTAATACAATATGGATTGAGAGAAAACAGAAAAGAGCACTTAGGGAAATTTTCTTTTTCTTTCACCGCCCAAGACCACTTGCAACTTCTGCTTCTTGCAGAGTCCCTGGAGAAGAGAAGAGAAACAAAGGGGAACAGGAAGAGAAGGTATAAGGGAGAAGTTCAGAGATTATCAAGAGAGTTGTTTCTCCAAACACACCAAGATCCAAACTCCATGGGGGTAAGGACTGCCATCTGGTTTGTTCCCTATTGTTGACCCCACACTAAACTAGCCCAGGAGCTTCATGAATATCTGTTGAATGAATAAGTGAATGAATGAATAGGTGGTAGGGAAAGACCACTCACATTTTGATGCAGCTGAACAGAGTCGGTAGAGGGTTTGGAATTGTATAAATATTTTATATAAGCAAAAATAAAATTAAATCAAAAATTAAAAAGCATTGTCTAAATATTAAAAAAAATAAACCTAAGTATATCAAATTGGTGGCATAACCACACAGAAAATAATTGTTTCAAGTAACTGTGAAACACAGCATCTTAACTCCATATCCCGAGTGGGATATAAGATAAAAACCTAAGGATAAAAGAACCATAAATACTATGACTTGTACTGGTTATCTTACTGATAGTAGTAATATTTGAAATGATCATGTGTTTGTTATAGACTAAAACATGTAAATAATTATGAACCAAGATTTTCAGCATAAAGATAAATTTAAAATCAAAGAAGTTCAATAAAACTGTATATTCTAAAATTCAAATTGGAAATTTTAATGTGAATGCATGATTCTTTTTCCTTTTTTAAAAAATATGTATTTCCCAGCTCTAGCCACTAAAAAGGCCTGGAAGCAATAACAAGCCAGTAGTTTTGAGCACACCCTCCACCCAAATTGTGTCTTCTAAAGACCACATCCTACCAAAAGAAATCAGGACAGTGTGGAGAAATGACTGATTCCAGTGAACAGCAGAAGGGGGCAAGATGATCTGGGCCGCTTTGTTATGCAAGAAAGTGAAGAAATTATTGAGTGCTATTGCAATCATACTTTAAAGGTGACAGTAGCCATCGGAAGAGGTTCCAGTGGCCAAAGATGGATTAATTTGAGCAACGAAAATAACTGCAATGAATTAAAAACATGAAATATTTTAAAATCTATTAGTTCATAATAAAAACAAACAAAATGATCACTTTGGAGATCTCTACCACCCCAACTCATTATTCTTAAATTTAGTAAATAGGGCACCTGGGTGGTTCAGTTGGTTAAGCGACTGCCTTTGGCTCAGGTCATGATCCCAGACTTCCGGGATCGAGTCCCACATCGGGCTCCCAGCTCCTTGGGGAGTCTGCCTCTCCCTCTGACCTTCTGGTCTCTCATGCTCTCTCTCACTCATTCTCTCTCAAATAAATAAACAAAATCTTTTTTAAAAAATTTAGTAAATAACAGGAAAAAAAATAACTAGCAATTAATCCTGCCTTTACTGTGTGTACTGGATTTCAGCATAACCAAATAGCGTGCAAGAAAATTCTTCTTTGTTGAAACATTCCTACAAAATAAATGCAAACAGAATGATAGAATTAGATGCACACCACTTTGCAACCCCTAATAAAATGATGACTCAAAGCAATGAAAATCAATGAATACTAAATCTTTGGATGAAACGGTGATGGAAGCTTTGTAATGGAGAGATCAGGTTGGCACAACCTGAACCCAGTGACCAATCTTTCTATTTTTTAATGAAGCCATGTATCAGGAGCTATGAAGGGTCTGAGATTTTACTCTATTTACAAGCTAACAGATTAACCTGCCCAATTTCATGGAACTGATTAAATGTATAGACTCTGGGCTAAAGAGTACGGTAGTTAATTTTCTGTGTTAGCTTGACTGGGCCATGGGGTATCCAAATACTTGCTTAAACATTATTTTTGGGTGTGTCTGTGAGGGTGCTTCTGGATAAGATTAACATTTGAATCATAGACTGAGTAAAGCAGATTGCCCTCCCCCTGTGGGTGGGCCTCATCCACTCCATTCAAGGAGTGAATACAACAAAAAGCTGAGAAAGAAAAAATTCCTTCCATATTTGAGCTGAAACGCTGAAGTCCTCCTACCTTCAGACCTACCACTATCCCACTACCGGCTCTCCTGCTGGGCAGGCCTTTGGACTTGGACTGAAACTTAACACCAGTGATTCTCCACTGTCTCAAAGCTGCATGACTACAGTCTTGGCCTTCTCAGCCTCCATAATCTTGTGAGCTAATTCCTCACAACATATCAGTCTCTCTGTCTCTGTCTCTGTCTCTCTCTTTCTCTGTCCCCACCTGCCCCTGCTCCTGCCGCGCCTGTGTGTGTTGTGTGTTTCTCTGCAGAATTCAGTCTAATACAGAGACCCAGGCGCATCAATTACTCACAGCAATAGCAGTGGCTATTTTTAATATCATCATTTTTACTGGTTCCCTGAGCCTCATTTCTAATAGAGCAACTAGAAAAGGGTCAGGTGACCTTGTACATGTAAATGGGTTGCTTTACAGGAAAAAAATCCCAAGCTTAAGGAATTCTGATATTGGACACTGTACAGCAAGCTTTTCTGTCCTTTGCTCCAGCAACAGACGCTGTCTCTTTCTTCATATGCAAACATCCTTGAAAAGATAATGTAGACAAAAGGCAGTGAAAATCTTGTCTTGCAAAACCTAGGGAAATGCAAGCGCCCCATGGAGAACAGTCTCCCATTAGTTTAATCTCCGGATCAATCTTAACATCACTAAAAATGGGACAGCATAGGTCTCCTGATGTGATGCAAGAGGTACACAGCACCACTCGGAGTTACTCTTGCCAAAGAGGGTTAATCTAATCAAGCCTAGAGATCTCCCTGCTAGCTTGAAAGTAATAGAAGAACAAACAGAAGAACTAGGGGATAAAAGAACAGGTTGGACGAGGAGGCGATCATCCAAATCTAGAAGATGGGAAATTGTACACAATACACGACCCAGTGTCTTCAACAAATAAGTGGAATTTTAAAAGATGGGAGGAGAGGGAATAGTTACGGGCTAAAAGAGACTTAGGAAATGATGCCACATATGGACCTTGTTTGATCCTAACTTTAGGTTCATTTAGTGAACCAAAGCTTTGAGCATGGATGGGGAATTATATATTATTAAAATTACATGAAAGTATTATAATTGTTAGGGGTTATGTTTTTAAAAATCCTTGTGTGTTAATTACTGAGCTATTTATGGACAAAATGATATGATGTCCACATTTGCTTTAAATTACTTCACCACCAACACCACCACCAACAAAAGTGGAGGAGAAAGACAGAACAAGCTTGGCAAGATGTGGTTAATTGGTAAAGCTGGTGACAGTGGATGAAAGTTCATAATACTATTTTTGCCTACTTAATTTTGAAAGTTTCTATTGAAAATTTAGTAAATAAAACTGTGGAAGAATGAAAAAAGCAAAAACAAAAACAGAAGTGGGGGAAATAAGTTATAAGCGTAAAAGGTGGTAGGGGGGCGTGGCAGAATTGCTCTAACTTAGACTTTCATGGAACATCTCAGATCTTCGGCAAGCCTGCTCTTCCAGAGAATGACTTTCATCTTTTCCTTTTCAATGTAGAATAGTTCATACCTTTTACTCAGTGAGAAGACAGAATTCCTATGGCAAAACAAAACAAGTGAGATGGTTGAAGGAAAGTAGGGAGAAATAGAAGAAGGAAGAGAGAGAAAGATGAGGATACAGATGTATCCCCCTTTCTCGTGGATTTTATAGTCTAGTGGAGGAGATACCCATTAACATAATAGTCATGCACATGACTGTTAAACCAAAAATGGAGGTAAATGTCATGAAGTTGAAGAGGAAATTTCTATCAAAGCAACAGCACAAGAACTTGCGAGGCCAAGATGCCCACCCTCCCTAAGGAAGTGACCCTTGCTGGTGTTGACATCTGAAGAATAAGTGGATATTACACAGACAGAACAGTTAGGGTAAAGCTATTTAGGACAGTCAAGAGAGAAGTCCTTGACTTGTGATTCTTTTTTTTTTTTTTTAAGATTTTATTTATTTGACACAGAGAGAAATCACAAGTAGGCAGAGAGGCAGGCAGAGTGAGAGAGAGGGAAGCAGGCTCTCCGCTGAGCAGAGAGCTCAATGCGGGACTCGACCCCAGGACTCCAAGATCATGACCTGACCTGAAGGCAGAGGCCCAACCCACTGAGCCACCCAGGCACCCCTGACCTTGCAATTCTAAGAGGAGAATACATTGCAGGGGGCACCAGCATACATAAAGGAGGGAGACCCTAAGAGACTCTTAAAGCAACCCTACTGGAAATGATGATGGCTTACATTGGAATGGTGACAATGGAGATGGAAAGAAGTGGACTCATTGGGCAGGTATTTATCGAGTAAAATTAGTCCAACTTGGTGATGAATTAGATAAGATGATGGGTATAGATGTTTTCTATTATTCTTGGTATTATTTCTGTGGTACCCCTCAAAGCACTGAGTTTTAGGGGCTGCTGTGCTAGTGCACCCCTGGAGGGGTTGAGTTGCAGGGTGCCAGGAAAAGGGACCGTGAATTAGATGGATCCAAGTACTTTACACAAAATCTGGGAGACTATTGGGAGAGAGCTGGGGGCTACTGTCTAACCTCTAAACATCCCCACTCACCACACTCACACACATTCACTCCCACTGTCAGGCTCTGAAGAAAGAAGAATTGCTTGATGTCAGGAGCACTTGCTTGGGTTCTGGTTCTGGCTCTTACAAGCAGGGAGATGTTGGCCAGTTCAAGTTTCTGAGTCATGAATGAAAGTGCTGCCATTGAGGTCTAAGGACCATTGGACTCTTGACTCCTCTAATGGGCACTTAGCTGATATGTTGAGACGAAGAAGATGATGGAGGTGGGAGGTATCCAAAGTAGCACTTTAGATCTGGAGGTGATGAGCTCTGCAGTAATCCTTGGAGGGCAAGCCAGTCTTGTCTTGTGAAGTCACCCACATGGTCCTTTTTATTGTACAAATATAAAGGAAGAAAACTCTCTATGAAATATTTCCACTTCAGAAAAGGATCTTCACTTTCACTTTGCATAACCAAAGCCTGGTTCCCACTCCACCATGAGAGGGCAAGATCCAGGATTATAGCAGACAAGAGTCTACTCTTTTCTCTAATGATTATAGACATGGGAAGAGGAGAGAAGGCTAGTGTCGATGCTCCCAATTTGCATGATTCCTATCATAGGCTGACTTTCATCCAGGACCATGTCTGTTTTCCTCCATAGTATCACTTGGAAAGGAAAAATAAAGTCAAAACACGAGACATTGTGCAATATACTGTTCATTGCACAAAGCACTGGATTTAAAGACAAAAGACCAAGAGTCAAAGCTCTTTATGTCCACTTACTAGCTGTGTGATCATGCACAAACTTCATACTCTCTGCACCTCCCTCTCCTCATCTGTGGAACTGTGATAATAAAGTCACCTCACTAGGTCGTTTATGATGATTGAATGCAACACTGTGAAAGCACTCAGCATAAATGATTTAGAAAGTGATGATGGATAGTTGCTTTCTTTCTGCTGAAGACGGTAATTTTTTCAATCATCTGTCCTTGTGCCAGGAAGAAAACCAAAGAAAGGAAAAAGACTTTAACCAGGATCATGTGTCATGTGCACGCAGTCCGTCTCCAGTCACTTCTGAGTGTTAGTTAATAGGAACACTAGCCCGCCAAACCCAAAGGCCTGAAAGCCTGAGGGACAGCATGTTGGAGCTCTCCCTGGTCGACCAAGGTTCTGGCTTTGATGCCAAACCTTGTCGGACCAACATAGCGCAGCCTTGACACATGAATGTTGATGAACAAACTGATACATTTGTCCTGTGATTATAGATGCTGGAAGTCAATGTTCATCCCACTGATAGACTTGTTGACTGTGAAAGCTTGCATGGGTCCTCATGAAAAAGGACTTCCACCACCTCCATTTTGAGCCCAAACTTTCTAATTGATTAAGTTCTTCTTTCCAGCCCATCTCTTAACTCAGGCAAAAGTCTCTTCAGGCAAAGCATCTCCTGATGGGACCTGAAACTACTCCTTCACGCAATAAGGTCTGGGCTGAACCAGCAAGACCCTGTGTAACTGAGCCCAAGACAGTGATCAACTTGACCTTCACTGCCCACCTGCAGGTATCCACCGACCTTTGTCCCACATTTTCCTCATATAAACCTGGAAGTATTTTTGGCACTTTGGTGACAGGCTTTGAGACGCTAGTCTGCTGTCTTACTGGTGTTGGCCTCACCAAACTAATTCCCTCATATATATATATATATATTCCCTCATATATATATATATATATATATATATATATATAGAATGCTGCTGGAGAGAGGGCAAATATATATATATTTTTATATATATATTCACTATATATTGAATGTATATAATATATATATTATATATCATAATATATAATATATATTATATATAATATTATATATATAATATTATATTATTATAATATATTATTATATTATTATATTATATTATTATATATATTATATATATTCAAATATATATATTTGAACGCTGCTGGAAAGAGGCATATATTTGCCCTCTTTCCAGCAGCATTCAAATATACTCAAGGATTTCTCGTCTTTATTTTTTTAAAAGATTTTATTTTATTTATATATTTGACAGAGAGAGATCACAAGTAGGCAGAGCAGTAGACAGAGGGAGAGGGGGAAGCAGGCTCCCTGCTGAGCAGAGAGCCTGATGTGGGGCTCGATCCCAGGACCCTGAGATCATGACCTGAGTTGAAGGCAGAGGCTCAACCCACTGAGCCACCCAGGTGCCCCTAACTCCCTATTTTCTTTCACCAATGCTCATTTCTCTGTCTTTGGATTTTGTCAGCAGAAAAGTGGCTGAATGTGGTCTGGTTGGGATCCCCAGAACAACCCTGCCCCTCTGCTATACTAATGACCAATCCTACCTTACACATGACTACCTATGATCAACTACAGCTTCTAAATTAGAATTCTCCTGCACTTGAGTGAAAACATGCTAATTCAGTGTTTCTCAAGTTGTGGTCTCTGGGCCGCTTGCTCCTGAAACTTCTGGGGATCTCATTAAAAAGGAGGCAGTCCCCAGCGCTACTGAATCAGAATCTCTGGGTGGGGGCTCAGGGACCCACACTGTTGCCATCACCACAAGAGTTTGGATGCTCATTGAAGATTGAGGACTGGTTAACCAATCTCATTGAGACCACTAAGGCTTCAAGAGCTATGTATCATAGATGATACCTTAAGCCAGAACAGTGTTTAAGTATATTGAGGTGCTGAATTCCAAAATAGTGATTATAATTTTAGAAATGTGTGCACTCTGAGATGTGTCAACTGGTGGCAAAATCCAATTTTTGGTATTTTACCTACATTAATCAAACACATTAGTTGCACTAAAATGGGCAGATCTGTCCAGAAGGTAATAAAAATGATTGACTAATGGCTTCAATATGGTGTTATATCAGCCTCTCATAATAAGAATAAGTGCGGTAGATAACCACCCACCAAGTTAATCATTAGCTGTAACAACTGAACGTGAACCTTCACTTCAGGCTTTTATTTATCTGCCTTGAACTTAGAATTGGGTTTAAGAAGGAAAAACATTTTACATTACACCGAGGAGCAGAACTTCCATTTCAGGCTTCATTAAAGAAAATAAATATACCTTCTCTTCCCTGCCACTTCCCGTAGTGGAGGTAAAAATTTGGTCAGCGGGGCTGGAGCCAAAGAGACTCACGGTGTGGTTAAGACATTACACACTGGAGAATTGACCAACTACGTAAATGTATTGAGGCTAATGGGAGCCAGGTTTTTCAGTGATGGAGAAGGGAGTTCAAACCGATAAGAGAGGAAAGGATAAGCCCTGTGTTGTTGGATTGGAATTGAAGGTTTCAGTGTAAATTCATGGTTTTTAGGATATAGAGATATATGGAGAGATGGATGGATGGATGGATGGATGGATAAACAGATGTGCGTATATGTGTGAGTGTGTCATATTTCCTAGTCTGCTGAGAAGTCCTAAAAGCAATGATATTCCAGTACCAAAGAGTACCAGGTTCATGGCTTCTAAATTCCATTCTCCTCTAAAAGAATCCAGGACTCTTTATTTAAAGAAATGACTGCTTCCAGGGTTATTGCAGGAAAATAGCAGTGAGCCTAGAACATCGTGTTGTGCCAGAAAGCAAAGAAGTGCTCAAGAAATGCTGCAGGCATGACCAAAGGACCCGGGAAACAAGCTTGAGGGGTTAATAAATAATAATAGGAACCGATTTTAACACACTGAACAAAATAGAAGTCCATGAGTCCATATGGATATAAATAAATTAATATACAAATAAATGAAAGGAAATGAAAAGCTCTACCTCATAAGAGGATTCCAAATAAGAAATATAGAGGAATAACAGAATTAGAGAATCACCATTTGGCAACTGTCGTGGTACTAATTGATTTAATCATGAATCATCAATGGATGGGAAAACTAGTGAGTGAAAATTTGATAAGGAACATAATATTTAGATGATCTCAAAGCATCTCTCCGCAAAATGTTTATTCATTGCTTATTACTAGATAAGTGAGTAATAGCTACTAAGTTTATGATAAAGTAACCACCCAGATATCATCTTTGATTAAGAAGCAGCTTTCACTGAGTGCTCTAGATGAAGGAGGCCTGACTACGACTCTGAATTCAGCAATCTAATATTCACAATGTGTTGGCTGCCACTTAGCTATTTATCCAAACATGCCTTTTTAAAAATTTTTTTTTTTAAACATGTGCCTGCACAGGGTGGAAAAAACAACACCAAGGGCTTGCTAAAAAGGAGAAGCCTTAAAAAGATAAAATTCCCGCAGCAGTTCTGTTCCACTGCAGTCTGTGAGTGCAGGAACGGTGTCCGTGTGGGGAAGCATTACGCCCAGTGGTTTCTCCATGTGGACGGTGTGAAAGCCCTTGAGGTTTTCTGCGGCTGTCAGGAGGGAGCGGGAGAGTCTGTTTACTGAATCCAGTCGATGTTCAGGCACCGCACTATGAACACAAACATATCTGAGACCTCTTCTATCACTTTGGCTGTGGGCTTCCCGGCCCCGTGGCCGGCCTTGGTGTCCACGTGGATAAGCAGGGGGTTGCTCTGCTTCCGGCTCCGACCCACGACGTACTGGTGGGTGGCGATGAACTTCAGGGAGTGGAGCGGGACCACGCGGTCATCGTGGTCGGCGGTGAGGAGAAGCATGGATGGATACTGGATGTCGTCTGCCTCCGGAAGCTTCACGTTGTGCAACGGAGAGTATTTGACAAGCCGTTCAGAGTGTTGTTTGCTGTCCGACCACCCATAATCGGTGGTCCAGGCGTGGCCAATGGTGTACTTATGGAACTTCAGCATGTCCGTTACTCCCACTTGGGCAATAACGCAACCGAAGAGGTCAGGGCGCTGATTTGCACAAGCAGCCACTAAGAGGTCTCTGTTTGAACCTCCATTAATAGTCAGCCTCCTGGGAGAGGTGTAACCTTCCTTGATCAGATACTCTGCCGCGTGCTGAAAGTCATCCAAGCAGTTCTGTTTGTTTGCCAGGATGCCACCTTTATGCCACGTCTCTCCGTACTCGCCACCTCCTCAGATGTTGGCCACTGCAAGGACACCGCCCATGTGTCTCACAAAGATGAGCCTGGACACACTGTAGTTGGGCGTGATGGATATGTTGAAGCCGCCGTAGCCATATAAGAAAGCAGGATGAGAGCCATCCAGTTTTATGCCCTTTTTATGCACAATGAACATTGGAATCTTTGTGCCATCCTTGCTGGGGTAGAAAATCTGGATTGTCTGGTAATCGGAAGCATCGATCCCTTTCACGGTAACCTCTCGGAAGACTCGTGGCCCCAGTTCCTCTTTGGTGAGGTCACAGTGATAAATGATACCTGCGAGGTGAGTATGATGGAAAACTCAAACGATTCGCCCACAGTCAACAGCCAGTCAGGGTCTCTTGCTGGGAACTCTGGGGCTCCAGACACCCGATGGCCACCCATCTGGAGATAAAAAGGAAGTAAACTGATAGATTTTGGTGTCCTTCTTCTGACCGCTGTACCCCACAATGCTGCCAACCTCCAGGGGGAAGGTCTTGAGGAGAGCATCGGTGGCCCGGTCGTGAAGCTGCAGAGTGTTCCTCACGTCATGAAGGTAGCATAACACCAAAAAGTTAGACCTCACGCAAGTGACCCATTCTAAGACATCCTTCTCGTGCTCAGGAACAAGCACTTTCCACTTCGACTCCTCAGGATCTGTGAAGTCGATGTTGATCAGGCGATAGTTAGGCGAATGGCGATTTGTCATGAACGTGAACAACCGTCCCCTCATTGGTCACATAGTCATATTCTCCTTCAAAGTTGTCGATCAGTTTTACCCACTTTAGGCTTCCACTGATGCCACTGGATTCCTGCTGTAGGTCACAGTACCAGAGTTGGTTTACTGGATCACATCCTTCCCTTATTGATAATAAGACACAGCGACCATCGTCAGACAACTCAGCTCCGCCCATCCACTTAGGCTCATCCGGAAACTCAGCACACAAAATATCTTCCGATTGATCAGTTCCCAACACATGGTAACACAGCTTTTGGTGGAGGTTGGTGGATGTCTCCGTACCATCACTTTTTCCATCCTGTTGGGGATAGGAGTTGTAGAACATCCCCTTCCCCTCATGGGTCCATGCCATACAGCTGAACTTGACTCTCTCGAGGACATCTGGAAGCTCTTTGGCACCATCAACTTTCATGAACTTGTCACCCAATCTGACAGTAACAAAAGGGAGCAACAACAGTAATAGGACAAATAAATACTACATACCTCCCGATATTACACATCACTTTGGTAGTATTCCTGCCAGAAATGGATAATCTGATCCAAACGTGGGGAAACACCAAAGAAAACCAAATTGTGAAATATTTTACAGAGTCAGTTTTTAAAACTGTCAATGTCGTAAAAGATAAAGAAAGACTAGGGAACTGTTCTGGATTGAGGGAGACTAAAAGAAATGAAAGATAATATTACACATGATCCTAGATTGGATCTTGGACCTATAAAGGATATCACTGGGTCATTACTGGGACAATCAGCAGATTTTTAGTGAGGCCTGTGGATTAGATGATAGTATTATTTAGCATCAATTTCTCGTGGTTGTATAAAAAGAGGCTTTATTTTTAGGAAATACATGTTGAAGTATTCAGGGACAAGGGGGGCTCATATCTATAACTCTCAAAGGGTTTAGAAAAAAATTAAGGAATACCCATGGGAGAGGAAATGATAAGGCAAATGTAGTAAAATGTTAATGTAGAGGAAGTAAAACTTGTCATCTATGCTGTTATGTTCTTTCCCCCAGGCCTGCGTACGAAGCTGACCAAAGACAGATTAACAGAAGAAAAGGATTTATCCGCGTACACTTGGGAGAAAGCGAAGGAAGTAGCTGGCTTCTTAAATCGTCTGAGTTGATTTGATAGAGGGAAAGGAGAGAGAAAGGCTTTTCTGGGAAGAATGAATAGTTTTCTTTAGGAAAAACAAAAGGGTTTTTAGGAGAACAATTGAAAGATAAGAAAGTGATAGTGTTTGTCTATAGAGGTATGAATGGTCTTTCTGTCTCCCTTGGGGCCATAAGACTCCTCAGTGAAGGAATTTGGGGAAGGCTTTATTCATGTTTTCCCCTTAGGGAGCAGATCTTCCCAAAAGGAGGAATTTATGGTAGCTTTATTTTCCAGAAATTGCTGCTTTTAGTCAGATAAGGAAAGCCCCAAGAAGGTTCCTTCCTGCATTTCTTGATTCTCAAATATCTTGAGCTTGAAATAATCTTTATACTAACTCTGAGATTCTGAGTGGTTCCCTACATTAACAATTGGGAAATCTTGATGAAAGATAAATGGGAGTCCTCTGTATGATCTGTTGTAAATTTTCTGTAAATTTGAAATATTTCAGAATAAAGAGATTTTAAAGTAAGCATACCCGAATCCCAGAAACCGGAAATGTCATTAAACAAAAAGTGTCATCCCAAGTGACAACTCTGAAGGGTAGATTAAATATAAAAGGAAAGATTTAATTTCCATAAATAAGTGAGTAGTACACATCTATCCTTGAGGAGGACAGCCCTATAAGGAACATTAGTAACTTAATCCAGGTGGAAGGAGGTATTGTCTAGGATGTTCAGAGCTCTGCCTTAAGAAACGCAGCCCCTCCCGTCAGACAACAGATTTCGGCTGAGTGTAGGATAACCCCGTAGCTGAAGGCTCTGAAGGTTACATCCCCCTTGCAAAGATGGCCCTTGTGTCCACAGTTCAATTCTCTTGCCCCAATTCTGGTCTTCGAAGCTCACATAATGTTCAGATCTTCACTGCTAAAGCAGTAAGTACTTGCTTTTTTATTTTGCTAAATGCAAGTCCTGATATTTTCCACTAATAATAGTACAAGCTAGTCACGTGTATCAAATACTTACTCTGCGGTGGGCCCCCTGCCAAATATGTAACCTATGTTGTTTTATTTGAGCCTGCCTATTTCCCCGTGAAATAAGGACTATCATTATTCTCTTCATGTTACAGAAAAGGAAACCAGATGCTCTGAGCGATTAAAGCCTCCAGGATCACAGAGTTGATAAGCAGCTGCATCTGGGTTTGAACCCAGGCTTTCTAATATCAAAGTCCATACAATGAACCACAAGACAAGATGCTATGTGCTATGCCTCCACATTCTCTGGTTTGCTCTAGACTCCAGCTTATAGTAATAACTCAGGGTCAAGATTCTGTGCCAAATATGCCATCTCGGTGAAGAGAGATCCTGAGGTGCGCAGGTGAAAACCAATTTAAGGTAACCGTCTCAACTCAAACCCAAAAGAGAAGGGAAGTGCTCAGCAAATAAGAGCTACCTTAGGTCAAAGCTGAGTCTGGTACTGCCAGTGCCTCTGGTTGCCTCATTACCATGGCCAACTGGCAAGTGTTTAGCTATCTTTAGCTGGCTTTGGTTAAAAGGCAGACAGAAGAGGTTGTTTATAAGAGATGCTGAAAAATAGTTATCACCATTTTTAATTCATTTTTCTCTGTGTTCTTTTTTGTTTGTTTGTTTCTTTGCTTGTTGGACAATTTGGTTTTTGTGGGTTTTTAAAAGATTTTATTAATTTATTTGACAGAGAGAGACACAGTGAGAGAGGGAATACAAGCAGGGAGGAGTGGGAGAGGGAGAAGCAGGCTCCCCACTGAGGAGGGAGCCTAATGTGGGACTTGATCCTACTAGGATCATGGCCTGAGCCAAAGGCAGATGCTTAATAACTGAGCCACCCAGGTGCCCCATTTCCCTCTATATTCTTAGTTAGAGACTCTTGACTCAACATTCTCTCTTCCTCAGCTGAGTGTTACATATGTCAAACAGCTTCTCCTGAACAGTAGCTACTAAAATAAAATGGGAGTATCCAAGAGCCGGGACAAAACTGGAAGAAAATTATGATCCCCAACTCCTAGTTCAGTCCTAGCAGTTCTCAAACTTTTTTTCTGTTCCTGTACACTATGGATGATATTTAAAATGTGACACACCTCCTTACACATCTCCTGGAGGAACCCTCCTCATTTCTCTTCCATTCAAGAAAGAATATCAGAATCACGTTGAGCACAAGTGACATCATTATAGGGATGCCATTAACTCTATGAAAAAGAACACTTTTTAAAACATATATGTGTTAACTACTATCAGGAATAAGTCACAAGTAGCTATGGATGTAATATATATTATCTGTAAATATTCTAGATTAAATTTATTGCTGCCTATCCCCTCTTCTTTTACAGTTATTTAATTTTACCTAGATCACCACTGCAACACCATAGCACATCTGAGGGTTGTATAGTGGAAGCATGAAGCCTGTTAGAAATTTCTCGCATCCAAGAATTCATATCGTCCAGTCTGGATCTCTCCATCATCAGCTGGGAGACAAGTATGGTGAGGACTGAGATGTGGAAAGCAGGGCTGGGAATCTCTCTCTCTTTCTCTCTCCCTCTCTCTCTCTCTCTCATACACACACACACACAGCTTTATTGAGGTATGACTGACAAAAATTATATATATTTAAGGTGTAACGTTGGGTGTTTTGATATACATATAATGCCCGGTTTGAAACTGCTTACAGGGAAGAGGACTTCTCCCTCCTTTCCTAGTTAATCTTTCAAAATTTGCCTTGCAGAGCTCTGATTCGCCACACATCTGACTTCTTAAAGTGCTCCCAGGTTTCCCGTTAGAATCTAGGGACTGTCTGCTAGGAGAATACAAACAGCCCCAGGACCACAGGCCTTTCATTAGCACTTTGTCTTCCCTTCCTTAGACTTCTGCCGGCTTGGACCTGACAGACGATTTGAGGTCAAAGGAGTGGAGGTTTTCTTCTACGGTGCCAGGCGCAATGTCTAGCACATAGTACACGTGCTCAATGACGGTCGGATAACTAAATGATGTGTTCTAGTTGGGAACTAAAACATCTCTTCTAAGGCCCACAACAATCCACCACTCCTTGGGTGTTTGTGCTGCATGACTTCCCACTGCCTGCCCAATGCGGATTCATGGTCCATGCTCAGACTTGGGACCGAAAGGATTAAAATTACTTCCCAGGTATCCCTCTACCTAGGTATCCAAATACATAAGCTGGTAGTTAATTTAAGTAAATCCCTGAGGGTTAGGGAAAAGCAACAACAAGAACGACAACAACAACGGTGAGGCTCACACAAACAGGTATGTGACCATTCAAAAGAGAATTCAGTACTTCCTAACCAAGTCAAAAATATGATTGATGGAGTACCTGGGTGGCTCAGTGGGTTAAGCCTCTGTCATCTTCTCAGGTCATGATCTCAGGGTCCTGGGTTGGAGCCCCCATTGGGCTACCTGCTTGGTGGGGAGTCTGCTCCTCCCTCTCCCTCTGCTTCTCCCCCTGCTTGTGTTTTCTCTGTCAAATAAATAAAAAATTAAAAAAAAAAGAAAATATGGTAAACACACACACACACACACACACACACACACACACACGCACACAAGAGGTCAATCATATTTTCCCCCAGTCAAGGGAAACGAAACAAAAAGGCTGCCTACCTTTCAAGGTAGACGTAATGAATTTTGCTGACATTCATTTGGGAAAAAAAAATCTTTATAATATTTCTAAATGTCTTTTTGTAAAAAGTAAAATCATTCTGTATTAAGACTCAGAACCCTCTACTTCAATCCATAAAATCTCTGCTAATATTCTCTCCCCGTGTTCTGCCTGTGTAAGTAACCGGACCGTTGGCCCCAGCTGGCTGGATCCCTTTTGCTTCCATCTATTTTTCTATATATAAAAATGACCCTTTTTTTGGCCTTGATTCTCCTTGCTGTCCGTAGGCTGCTTTTGCTGGAAAAGTGTATGTTCCTGTTCTTGGCTTCCCCAGCAAGTGGAGTGGAGAGCTGATTTGACACAGTTCTTTGGTTGAGGGAGACAGAAGTATCAGTACAATATCAGGTGGCCAAGGAATGGGAAAGTTTAGCTTACAGGTTAGACAAACTTGAACATGGACACTCTAAGTTTTAAAACACTGTTAGTTTTGAAAGTACTTGAGTTATTCCTCCTAACTAAAGTTACAAGTGAATAACCATAACAAAAAAAGTTAAGTGTCCAACTGCGTAAGGTTTATGGAAAGTTATTTCATTTGGGATAGAATATATAAATAAGATATCTCAATTTCCATAAAACTTTCTTGTTCAAATTCTTAGGTCCAATTTATGATTCAGAGTTTTTGTAATTGGACTTATGTGTCTGAGGATTTGAATGTCTGACATGCTAAAAAAAAATCTTTATGTTCACAATACGGTAGGCCTTTCTCTTTTAAAAAGTGCAGGAAATAATTCAGAAAGAAAAATATCTGAAATCTTACTGGGTTTCCAGAGTTTTTGCCTTGTCAACATCTCTGTAGTCATAGGAACTCGGTGGTCACCTCTGCATATCACACAGAGCAGGCTGGCCCTATGAACCTCTCAGGAGTCTTTCGACTGGCTCTATCTTCTTAGTGCCTAGCATTGTACTTGGCCCAGCGCAGGTCCTTGAGACCTGGTCCTTGCTTTATAGATAATATAAGAGCGCTATTGCCTCATAGCAGGACATCATTTTTCATGCTTATGATATAAAGGTAAAGAATGTCAGAAGAGGATGTATACCTCCCGTGAAGAATGTAGGAAGGGGAAGGGAGGGAAATATGTAAGACTGACTGTCTAGCCAGTTAACACCTTTGATACCTCTGATGATTTTAAGTCTGAAAGCTTTCTGTTGTAAACCTTAAAAAGCAATTTGCATCCGTTGATACATGCATGTAATAAACATTTATTTTAGGGGCGCCTGGGTGGCTCAGTGGGTTAAAGCCTCTGCCTTCGGCTCGGGTCATGATCCCAGGGTCCTGGGATCGAGCCCCACATCGGGCTTTCTGCTCATCGGGGAGCCTGCTTCCTCCTCTCTCTCTGCCTGCCTCTCTGCCTACTTGTAATCTCTGTCAAATAAATTAAAAAAAAAAACATTTATTTTATTCCTGTTACATTCCAGGGCACTGTTCTAGGCAGTGAAAACATACAGCCATGAACAAATTTCCCTACTATCCTAGAGTTCCACTCCAGTGGAACCTACATCAGCAACCTGAAAGGCAAATATTGATCACCCTGTTTTTCATGAGTAGGGAGATGACAAAGTTCTTCTTCCATCCTACAGTTGACATCCCTGACCTGACCAGTGTTACCAAGTGGCACCAATCTTGCCTATTAATTAGCATCCTTCTGTATTTGAAAGCAACTTTATTAGGCAAACCCAGTCACTTCACATTGTATAACCAGCAGTTGATACTCTAATTCAAGCAAGTTTTTAACCACCAGGAAAAGACTCTATTTAAAAAATACATACAGGGGCACCTGGGTGGCTCAGTGGGTTGAATCCTCTGCCTTCGGCTCAGGTCATGATCCCAGGGTCCTGGGATCGAGCCCCGCATTGGGCTCTCTGCTCAGCAGGGAGCCTGCTTCCTTCTCTCTGTCTGCCTCTCTGCCTACTTGTGACCTGTCTGTCAAATAAATAAAATCTTTTAAAAAAAATATACATACACACACACACACACACAGATACACACACACACAAATTTCCTAATGTTTGCACTAATATAGGCTTAGTACTATAAAGAGAATGTAAGTATGACCCTGATTTTGCAAGGTGTTTTTAACTATTTTTACATATTTTAGACTTCCAACTTGATTAATAATCAAGATAGTTTGTCTATGAACTTCATTCTTTCCCTTAAAAAAAGTATTTCCATGGGCTTATTTGAAATTTGACAAGTAAAAGTTTACTGGAAATATGGCAAGAGACTTACAGGCTAAAGCACAACATCTGGAAAATTTAAAATTAACTCTGAGTATTCATTTCAACCTTCAAAGAATGAGATGATGCATATGGTAACTTTATCTTTAAAAAAGAAACAAATTTCAGTCCTCTTTAGAGATACTATAGACCTAGTTATTAGAAACCAATTAGATATTAAGAATCACTTGATCCTAAATCCTTCAATGGATTTTTACAAATTGGACCTATTAAACAGTTTAAGAGAGCATTGAAAGCTTAAGCTGAATCCAACCGCTGAATTTAAATAATTTAGTAGAATTCATTAAAATTTTAATTTTATCTGCCAGAATTAAACATACTGGACTCTGTCATCTTTGGGTTTCATCCAACACGGAGGAGTGTGGTGGGAAGACAAGATAGATGAGACTCGGGAGGCCTGGGTTCAGATCTCATCACTGCCGTGTGACCTCCGACAGAGGTGTCACTGAAGCACTTTGAGTATCAGTTTTATCTTTCCATCTCAAAAGACCTTTTGAAAGATTGAGTAAAAGTCAGTGGAGCTGCTCTGAAAACTGTAAGGCGGCAGCCTGGCCATATCTGACCTACTACAGCTATTACTCCACTGTCCTCTCGGCCGTGGAGAGGAACGTTAATCAGAGGTCTCTCCAGCTCAAGATGAGGGGCTCACATCCCAGCAGCTCCAAGTATGTATCAGGCCAGACCACACCGATCCTCTCCTCAGTAGACTGTGCAAACACGTGCAGGTGTTCTCTCTAGTCAGGTGCTCTTTTAAACAAAAATAAAATTGGACTCACTGGTTTGAGATGAGTGTAATTCACACTCTATTTGCATTTAGTGTAAGCAGCAGTACAAAAAACTCAAAAAGTCGCCTGATTTGATGCATTTCTGCCAACTCTAGCCATGTAGTTTGATTTCCTTATAAATTCTGATAATGGCTCTGATGAATTTATCCTGAATTACTTCTCTACTGATCCCTTTTGACCACAGTATTGGGATGTTTGATTTTAAGGTGATTCCTTATCCTTTCCCCATCTCATTTTCTTCCAAAAGCAAAAAAAACAATACAAAAACCCTGCATTCACTTGAACCATCTCCATTAAAATTTTGTACCCATTTTACCACCCATTTTCTTTCTTTTTTTTTTTTTTTTTACCACCCATTTTCTTTCCTGCTCACCCGAGTGTCTTTTCTGCCTTGGTTTGTTGATTATATTTCAAAAGCCCAACCCCTTCTCCTAAAAGAGTCATTCCTTTGTCACTGTCAGCAATTTCACAAGATTTATCAATTCCATTTTTTTACCCTAATAATCATCTTCATCTTACTATGCCCATAGGAAAACAGTAGGTAGTGGGGATGCAAGAAACAGCCCCTGCTTTCAACATTACTCTGCTTTCCCACTTTCCTCCCCTTAGTACTTGTCTGTACCTCCAAATGTACCTACTTAGGGGTCTATTGTCCTAACAGAAATCTTTCATCTTCTTTGCAAAGGTAGCCTCCTCCTTATTATATTTATTCTCCACTTTTTACACACCTCAATACTGCTATTAAAAACAATTTCCTAGAAACTGGAGCATTCATACTGGTTATATGATTATTAAGGATTACTGTGTGTGTATAATGGTATTGTGGTTTTATTTAAAATGAGACTTTACCATTTGAGATAAGTACTGAAATATTTATAGATAAGATACAATCTCTGGGATTTGTTTCCCCCCCCCAAAAATGTGAGAAGATAGTGGGGAATGGATAGGGCCAGACTGGTCATGGGGGTTGGACCTAGTTAATTACACAAAGAGATTATAATCTTCTACTTATTTTAATAGTCTCTACAATAAAAAGGCAAAACTTTTTTTTTTTCTTTACTTGCTACAGTTTGGGCTACTCTCAGAAGATCTCATATAAAATTTAGATGACCTTCACTGTTTAAATGGTACTACAAAACCCAATGCCAAAATACAAAATTACTGTATACTAATATGGTATATTAACGATATGCCAACATTAAATACCAATAATAAATTATCATTTATTCTTTACTGCACACTAAGCTACTAGGAATTAAGGTAATTTACATAAATTATCTCATTCTTTAGAATACGCTTTTCTGGTAGTAATCACTAAAGGCTCAGAGAAATTAAGAAATTTGCCCCACAGGATGGAAATAAACACTTTAAATGTTCATTATCAGTTCCAAATATGAATAATTATTCCCACAATGACTCAAACACAATGTTCACATTCATATCGATGTACTTCATTTCCAAATTATCGTAAGCTATCGAGCAGACTTGGCCAAAGACAAGGTTGAAATCAGTTTACATTTACCTAGTTAATACTTGATGGACTTAACAAATTTTATTTGCATTCACAACAGAATCAAGTATAATGCTAGCTGACTATGCAGAGTCACTGTTTACAGCCACAGTTGGAGAGAGGGGGATAGCAAAATTTAAAGGCAGCAGGTTTAGCTTTAAGGCAGCAGGTTTGACCCCCTTAAAAATAGGATCAATAGCTGTGTGCAATCATGGGAAATCTGGCCCTGAAGATAACAGCGATCAATCCCCTACATGTTAGGCCATTGAATCCTGAGTAGTTCACATACACACACAAAATTTAGTGATTATATCTTATATTCACTTTAAAAAGGTTCATGCAATTGTGGATTGAATGTAACACAGTTCCTTAAAACTGTCATTACTTCCTTAATGGAACTAATGCATTCCTAAAACCATGTTACTTTCACAAATTATTACCACTAGCTTTAACTAAAAAATTGGGTATTTTCTTCTGGAAACTATCTAAATCCCAGGAAATAAAACTGAAGATTGCCTGTATAAGCGGGGGGAAAGTTTTCAGTTCGTGCAACCTGCTGGCTTTTAAAAAAGAGTATTTCTTTGGCATGAAAGGAAAACATAGGAGACATACAAATCTTTGCAGTTGTAAATTAACAAATGAGGGTACACGCTTCCCGAATATAGATCTCACTAAATAAGATCATGTTTACTAAAAAAGGAAAAAAAAACAAAACAAAAACACCTCAGTCAAGGGACCAGAAAAGGCTATAAAATGTTTTAAAGAAGTTTCAAATCGATTCACTGTTAACAAATCCAGTAACAAAGGTCTTTATACAATTTCTTTAAAAGCCAGGTCCTTCCCCTAGCATATGGTAAATTCTTTTATTTACAAAAACGTACATACAGATTCTCAGGAAATTGAGGTATTAGAAAACTGAGATATATTTATACAAAGAGGTAGTAATGAAAATCCATAACTAAAAATGAGCTTAGTTCTTAGCATTATAAAACCCTTACATTATAACCCCTCCATTGTTTACATTTTTTTATAGTATTAGATTTTGGCACTTTGGTGGTCTTTGTTATCCCTAAGTCTTTTCATATGATGATTAAACACTGACAGCTATCAAACAAACAGGCTTTAAGCTCTTTCCCCAGCAGTGGGAACAAACTGTACCAAGCCTGGCACTCCCCTTGGCCAGGTGTTTTCCAACCCCACTCCTGCCCTTTTGAGGAATTAACACAAACTACATGACCAGCTAGAATCAAGGGTGACACACGACATGGCCAGAGAACACAGCAAAATCTTGCTCTCTCAGAAACAAAACACTTGTCTTTGCATCAGCATGAATGGTCTTCCAGAATTAAACAAAGTATAAATATGATATACTTCCATGTTGCAGTCTGACCACTGGTAAAATGAGAAATGACCAATCTTATTTAGAGGTGAAATGACTTCAAATTCATCTACAATAAGAGATTGCTAGGTTTAGCTATGTAAAATATTTTAACACTAAAAAGACATGACAGTCTCATCAGAAACGAATTATTGGCACTGGAATCCGTATATCTCTGCAAACCAAAGACTTCCAAACAAAAACGGTAAGGGCTGCTCTTCTCAGAAGGCCTACATCACAACGGGGTGGGGGAGAGAGGTGGTGCCAAATTCTGTATGGATGCAACAGTCAACATAAACAGTGCGGCTGTTCCGTTGCTCAGAGATCATTTTTAATCATGATGCTGCCATTTCATATTTCAGTAAGTTAGTAGTCTTAAAAACCCTATTGAAAAAATGCTTTCCTTAGTTACTACTACTTAAATATTATCTAAAGCTATGCTGTCCAATACAGTAGCCATTAACCACATGTGACTACTTAAATTTCAATTAATTAAAATTAAAAATTCAGTTCTTCAATCATACTAACTACTCTTCAAGGGCTCACTAGCTACATGTGACTAGTGGCTACCATACTGGAGCACACAAAGAATATTTTTATTATTGTAAAAAGTGCTACTGGACAGCACTGATCTGAAGAAAGTGCACTGTGCTATATCTCATGAAATTTTTAAACTGAAAGTTGTTTAAAAATATCACTGTATCTCTGGGCTACAGATTAATAGTGATCTCTGTTCATAGGTGTCAAAGGATGCTATCAAATTTCTGATCATTATTTAGACAATTTATGAGGTATTCAGGAGGTCCATATAAGATTCAAGTAAAACATGAACTCAGACATTTTTACTAACTACAAAAGAACAAAGTATTCAACAAAGTGAATACTGCACGGATGATGAAAGTAATTTAGTACTCATATTTAAAACATCTCTTTCTTCCACTAACATCCCATAAATCTTTAAATATAAAAGCATACATAACTACCATTTAAAGTTTCTCACAAGAATAAGGTAAATAGCTCAGATATTGCTCTACTTTACTTTTACTTTGGTGTCTTAACAAGGGGGTCAAAAACATTACTTAAATACAAACAAAAAGGTAGTAAATTAAAAGAAAGATGGTCTTGGGAATAAATTGCTATGGGACAAGGACAAAAAAATAAGTTTTGGTTTTACACATGCAAAAAAATGCTTTCATCTGTATTGATATCTGATATCTGAGTTGACTGACTGAATACTTTTAGGAAAATCAAACTCATGTTATTTTCGAATTTACTTTGTCAGAACACAAAGCAGATAATAATTATGTATCACTTCTTCCAAATAGTTCTTGGATCGGAGGCAGGAAGTGAGGAACTGAATGGATTGGTTGGTTTTTTTTCTTAGTAGGTAAAAGCAGAACAACTCAATCATAAAATGCACACAGCTGTATCTAAAAGAAAAATGCAAACACAACTTAACCAACTTTATTTGACTGCATCTTATTTAGACAGCTTGCACATTTCAAATCCCATTAAATCTCTCTCTCCAAAAGGATATGGGACAATAGAAGAAAATTATGCAGCAATATCCAGTCATCAAACAGCAGTCCAATATTTTGAGATACACGTGATATTTTATAGATACTCAACTCATATCTGACGTCAATATAATTTATGGTTATGTTTTTACAAACCTGAAAGCCCTGTAACATTATAGCACTCATTTTAGTGATGTCATGGTGCACTAAAAAGTAACTCTGATGCACTACCAATTTGCTTTTATCTATGCTCCTGGAAAGTGATGAACTTCATGATTTTTAGACACCATAATAAATATACACATCCAGTCTTATACATGTCAGCCAATACCATAACACAGGGCAAGGTAAAATTAAAACATGTGACAAACAAACTTCTTTACATAGATTTGTCAAGCAAGTAGGGAGGGTAATTTGGGGAAGAGGCAGAAAATATTAAAACAAATTTTTCAATAGTAATTTTTTCTCTTTTTTAAATTTTGCTGGCTTCAACTTCAAAAACTACTGTCTGGCTTCTGATCTGTGGACTTCTCGAGTAGTTTCATCCTAATGTAAGGGAAATTACAATCAGCCCACACATCAAAAATGATAGTATAGTATACCCGTTAGCTTCTTCAATACTAACATATATAGCTTCATGGTAGCATGTATAAAAATGTTCAGCAGTACCAACTGCCAAACCAGTGTCAGTGGATAGTACAGTCAGTCTTAAAGAGGCAGCACCCCGTTAAAAGAAAGTTGCACCAATTTTGCTCAGTTTTAGCCAAGTGAACTCACTCTATCAATTTTAAATGGGATTGTTTTAAGATTATATAAGAAAAATGAAAGTCCACTACCAAGAAGTAAATCAATGTATGATGCTACTGCAACTGGAACGGAGACTTAGTTTTGATGCTGGGTTATCATGCTAGACATTAAAATTTTAGTCCACTTAAGTAAACCATTTTTGCATAACCAAAGAAAGACATAAGGAAGACATTTATATTCAACATACACCAACTGAATAATACAGCAACAATCTGACTTTTTAGCCACATGTTAAGGTCATGTTTACAAACACCCAGGCAGTTCAGCAAAACGTGGTCAGTTCTGGGGGAAAAGGTCAGCAGAGATGGTTTCACTGACAATGTGCCAAAAACACAATGGCTGAAATGAAAATCTAGCATGTATCTATTTTAGAACTGTCCCCATTAGTGAGTCAAGCAACTGTATGTTCATCAACTATCATTACTCATGAATCACCACGTCAAACATAAAGTGGTGAGATAAAATTTGTTAACTGTTTTAGCTCAGTTCCCTCCATATTAAAAATAACAGAAGCATCACTATGATTGGCATTACTCTAAAGGCTAGAGCCCAAATGACATTTGAGCAAAGACATACTCAAAATCGTCAGCTGGAAAGCTGTGTATTGTGTGATCATCACATTTTAAATGTAATCAGTACTCTGCCCATTAAACTTTCAAGAGCAACATAAAATGGAAAGAAATATTTGTCTTTAAAAAGAAGGATAAATGATCCCACCAGCAGGAAGATTTTATTTTTACCAAATCTGTGTATCATTATTTTAAAAGTACTTAATACCATGTTCACTTTCAAGACACTACACTGAGCAAGGAGCAGCTTTCCTTTAAAAAAAAAAAAAAAAAAAAAGGCAACAAACTTTCCTGAAAGGGGGCTTTTACCAACTGTTAATGGAGGTAGGGTTTTTAAAAAATACAGTAATTATAGCCATAAAATAAAATTCAAACCAAATCCTAGAGCAGAAGTAAAGCATATCCAAATTGAAGAAAAAACAACACAGAATCCTACAAAACATTTTTCACAGAGCATCCATCTTTTTTTTTTTTTTTTTAAATGGGTACCTAGGTTTTCCAGTTAAATTATCCATCACAGGTTTCCTGACTCAACTGAAAGCAATTAACTTCAAAATTGGTTACACTGCACAGATCGGCCAAAATACAATGTAACTGAACATGGTGATAACTATTACGAAAACCCATAGGACTCATTCCAAAAAAATTTTTTTTACAATTTTCCCTTTTGGTTTTCTGAGAACTAAGCAAAGCTTCCCCAAGAATTTGCTCAAATAAGTGAAAAGAAAAGAAAATCAGTTTAAAATGGATACAATGCACCTTGAAATTTATTTCCAAGACCAAGAACCAAAGTTAAGCATGTTAAGAAACAGAAGCAATGTGAAATCCAAATCAAGTGGGGAAAAAAGTTCCAACTGCTTTGTAAAAGCTGTTCTTCACAGCTTAGTGATAATTTTGATTAAATAAAATCATACCAATTTACATTAATTTTCTAGTCTTTTCCAAAAATTCCCTCACTCTCAAAAAAAAAAAGTGCATCCAAAAACCCAGCAATTCCCGGCTCCATCAACTTTTCTCATCCCTTTTGAGTCATTTCTCAAAGATTTTCCAAGTAGATTCAACTTCTTACTGTAAGGAAAAAAGGGACTTTACAGTAAACCACTCTGTCACTCACCTGGAAAAAAGTATCCAAATTATAAAAATCTGAAATAATTTATTATCAAATTTAGAATTTAAATAAAAACAAAAGTTTGCTTGCAAAGGCCTTAAAGAAAAGGAAAAGAGAGCATGCATTCAAAAACTAGAGATGAAGACAAATATACTTATCTACACAGGCACTGGCAGACGCAATTTAATTGTTATCTTTACTCATTGTAAGACACACCCAACCCTACATAACATTTTTTTCATTCACTAATCACTGAGGTACCAATATTCAAGAATGGAAAATTTAATATTGAAAAAATAAAACCTAAAATCGAAGCTTTTCCCCCACCCCCTTCAGAAAACTATGGCAGGTTTCATGTGAAATGTTAGTATACTTAGATTTTTACAATCTTACATTGGCTTTTTTAAGGAACAAAAATCATGTTCCACTTACTGGTTCTGTGACAAAATGATCACTGTGTAAATGACATTGTCAGCAGACTTTGCAAATGAACAAACAAATCTTGGCTATCAACTGGCACATCTTGCTGGTACCAAAAGAACTCTTTAAGTTTAAAACAATCTCTTTTAATTCAGAACAAATGCGCCATGCCAAAGTGCAACAAATATTGTGCGACACTCAATGAGACACTGACAGATAAGAGCTGCATGGAAATTACTAAATCCACCTGCAAAGCAATTCTGTACAAATTGCATTGCATGCAAAGGTCGATTCTGCGTGGTTGGAAAGTTGTTCCTTGATGTCAGTTTCTCAACGCAGCCACAATTTAAGTCGCAGTGCATCAACTCCATTTAAATAGTATCTGAACAGCCTCTTATCTCGAACAAAACCAAGATTTTCATAAAGTTTCAAAGCAGACTTATTCGTTATTTCTGTTTCCAAAACAACCTTCAAAAAAAAAAAGAGAGAAAACCGAGTTGCAATTTTATATATTTGAAATTAATTTTATAATTTCATAATTTGACAAATCACATATAAAATAAACATTTTAAGTATTTAATAATTAATTTAATAATTAATAAACATTTTAAGTATTTAAGAAAAACATACCGTATTGGTTATAAATTGATGGTGAAACAAATGTTAAAGAGAAAAAAACCAGAAAAATAGTCACTGAAATTGTGATAGTAATTTTCTCTTGGGGCAAGGAGAGGTAGGAATGTGAACATCTTCTGTTCTATTGATTTTTTGTGATGTTTGGAAGTTTTAGCAATGAGAATATATGTTTTGTACTAAACAAAGATGAATTATTTCCCTGTGGAGAAAAAGAGCGTGACAAAAAGATGAAGAAAAAAAAATATCAACAATAAAAACTTGGAAGAAAAAGGACTAGTACTTGAAACTATTCAAATTGACCTCCGACGCCTATATTTTCATTAATTTGTCATCATTTATCCTGGCAACAACTACCATATTATCTAGAGTCTACACCAGAATCTGCAAATTATAGCCCTTGGGCCAAATGTGCCTGTTGCCTGTTTCTGAAAATAAAGTTTTATTGGAACACAACCAATGCCCATTTGTTTACGTGCTATCTAGGACTGCTTTCTCAATACAAGAAGCAGAGCCTAACAGCTGCACCAGAGATCTATAGTCTGCAATGTCTAAAATATTTACTATCTGACTCGCTGTTTAGACCAAAGGTACCCCAAAATTAGTTAACTGGAGGGTTTGTTAAAATAGACTGCTGAGACCCCTCCTCCAAGAGTTTCTGAGTATATTTGGGGTGGGGCCCAAGCATCTTTATTTTTAAAAAATTGCTACTTGATGCTGATGCTGCTAGTTGGGAGACTACAGTCTGCAAACAAATGACTACATATTATGGACACCAACACTTAGCTGAAGAACACATAAAGCATTAACTTCTGAGTCTTTTTTAGAATGGCTCTGACAATGAGTAAGTGATATTTTTTGATATTCTAATTTCCTTTTTTAAATTTGTTTCTACCTTCCTCTACCAAAATATCCTCTATCCCATCCTCCCACCTTTTAGATACCCAGCTCTATTTGCCTTTCTATTGCTTCTCAACCTACCTCATTGAGAATTACCAACACAATGAGCTACAGTTACTACTGTAACTACTACTACTAACCCTCAGGTGTTTGAAGCGGGACAAGAGTGAGCAAAGTATAATTAAACAAAGGCCCAAGTGAAGCCTATGAGACTCTCTGTTCTATCTCAAGCTATCAAAACATTTGACAAGAATTCAAACGGATATAAATAATAGGGAAAAGAATATACCTCAACTCATCCTCTGCAAAAGTGAACTCATGATCAACTCCTCCTCCACAATTCCATATCTTAGTAACAAGATCTCCATCCTAACAATGCCTCAAACCTGAAACCAAGAGTAATTTTTGAACTAATTTTTTTCCTCTCTATGCCCTGCTACAAACATCCACGCACGAGTATTGCAATTTTCTCTCTTAAATCTCTCAAATCAACCCTTTTCTTTCTATCCCTGATACCATTCTAGTCCAAGCTCCCAGAACACTGAAATTGTAAGATTCGTCTAACTCAAAAGTCTTCCACACTCTTGTTAACTCCCTGCTTAAAACCATTTACTGACTCCTTTTTGTGCTCAAGATAAAGTCCACAATCTAAAAGCAATCTAAAGAAACCTAAAAGGCCCATCAAAATATGGCCTTTACCTACCTTACCAACTTCACTTTAGGTCCCCCCAGTCCCCTGCCTGTGCTCTTTCAGCTCTCCATGATCAACACTGAACGTTCAGTTTCTGGAACCCACCGTGATCTTTCCCATCTTAGACCTTTCACCCAAGTTGTTTTCTCTGTCTGGAAGGATGCTCTTCCTGTCCTCCTTGCTTTTGTTGTTAGTTTGTCCCTTCCAGACTGGGTGAAGTAGTATCCCCTTCTTTTGTATTACCCCAACAGCACTCTGCACCATTCCTTATCCAACTACATTCTCATTCAACATTTAATGACTGTGACAGCTCTCCTAGGTGATGAGCCCAAGAACGGCAGGGATCATGTGTACCTCCTTCACAGCCGTTTCCTATGTACTTAACATACCGGCTAACACAGAGAAGGCTCTTAAATATTTGTAAATTATATACATCCTACATACCTTTCATTATATTACATATATTACATAAACATTAGACAAATGAAAGTTTTACCAAACTTTTAAATGACCAAAGTACTGAAAGAGAAAGCTTCATCTTAAAGCAACGGCCTATACAATTTACTCATTAAAGTAAATCACTTGCTAAATATGAACTTTTAAAAGGTCTAAAAACAAGTAATGAATAAATCAGGAGCAAGAGAAAATATTACTAAGAAGGAACATTTAAATAAATGTTGTACAACAAATAAATTGGTTTAAGAATAAAAGTCCCCCAAACTACCAGAACTCATACAGCAATTCAGTAATGTGGCAGGATACAAAATCAATGTACAAAAATCAGTTGCTTTCTTATACACTAACAATGAAAATACAGAAAGGGAAATTAGAGAATCGATTCCATTGACTATAGCACCAAGAACCATAAGACACCTGGGAATAAAACTAACAAAAGAGGTAAAGGATTTGTACTCGGGGAACTACAGAATACTCATGGAAGAAATTGAAGACGACGCAAAAAGATGGAAGAGCATTCCATGCTCATGGATCGGAAGAGTAAACACTGTTAAAATGTCTATACTGCCTAGAGCAATCTATACTTTCAATGCCATCCCGATCAAAATTCCACTGGCATTTTTCAAAGAGCTGGTACAAACAATCCTAAAATTTGTATGGAACCAGAAGGGACCACGAATTGCTACGGAAATGTTGAAAAAGAAAAACAAAACTGGGGGCATCACACTGCCTGATTTCAAGCTTTACTACAAAGCTGTGATCACCAAGACAGCATGGTACTGGCACAAAAGCAGACACATAGACCAGTGGAACTGTACTCAGTTCCACTGTACTCAGTGGAACAGAGTACAGAGCCCAGATATGGACCCACAACTCTATGGTCAAATAATCTTCGACAAAATAGGAAAAAATATATAGTGGAAAAAAGTCTCTTCAATAAATGGTGCTGGGAAAATTGAACAGCAATGTATAGAAGAATGAAACTTGACCATTCTCTTAAACCATACACAAAGAAAAACTCAAAATGGATGAAACATCTCAACGTGAGGCAGGAATCTATCAAAATCCTAGAGGAGAACATAGGCAGTAACCTCTTTGACATTAGCCACAGCAACTTCTTTCAAGACATGTCTCCAAAGGCAAAGGAAACAAAACCGAAAATGAACTTTCAGGACTTCATCAAAATCAAAAGTTTCTCCACAAGAAAGGAAACAGTCAACAAAACAAAGAGTTTGAAACCCACAGAATGGGAGAAGATATTCACAAATGACACTACAAAGGGCTGATAGCCAAGATCTATAAAGAACTCCTCAAACTCAACACACACAAAACACATTATCATGTCAAAAAATGGGCAGAAGACATGAACAGACACTTCTCAAAAGAAGACAAACAAATGGCTAACAGACACATGAAAAAATCATCATTAGCCATCAGAGAGATTCAAATCAAAACCACGTTGAGATACCACCTTACACCAATTAGAATGACCAAAGTTAACAAGACAGTAAACAAGAAGTGTTGGAGAGGATGTGGAGAAAGGGGAACCCTCTTACACTGTTGGTGGAAATGCAAGTTGGGGCAGCCACTTTGGAACAGTGTGGAGATTCCTTAAGAAATTAAAAATAGAGCTACCCTATGACCTGGCAATTGCACTACTGGGTATTCACCCCAAAGATACAGATGTAGTAATAAGAAGGGCCATATGTACCCCAATGTTCACAGCAGCAGTGGCCACAATCGCCAAACTCTGGAAAGAACCAAGATGCCCTTCAACAGATGAATGGATAAAGAAGATCTGGTTCATACATACAATGGAATATTATGCCTCCATCAGAAAGGATGAATACCCAACTTTTTTATCAACATAAATGAGACTGGAAGAGATTATGCTGAGTGAAAAAAGTCAAGCAGAGAGAGTCAATTATCATATGGTTTCGCTTAACTTGTGGAGCATAAGGAATAACACAGAGGACACTGGGAGATAGGGGGAGACAAACCATGAGAAACTGTGGACTCTGAAAAACAAACTGAAGGTTTTGGAGGGGAGAAGGGTGGAAGGTTGGGTGAGCCTGGTGGTGGGTATTATAGAGGGCACGTATTGCATGGAACACTGGGTGAGGTGCATAAACAATGAATTTTGGAACACTGAAAAAAAAATCAAATCAAATAAAAAAAAATGTAAAAGTCAACAGGGGTGCCTGGATGGCTCAGTGGGTTAAGCCTTTGCCTTTGGCTCAGGTCATGGTCTCAGGGTCTTGGGATCGAGCCCCGCATTGGGCTCTCTGCTCAGTGGGGAGCCTGTCTCCCCTTTTCTCTCTGCCTGCCTCTCTGCCTAGTTGTGATCTGTCAAATAAATAAACAAAATCTTAAAAAAAAAAAAAGAAAAGAAAAAGAAGAAGAAAAGTCAACAATTTTTCCCTGCTCTTAAAAATATGGAATTTATTTTTTAGTAATGTGTGTCTTCTTCCAGTACGGAAGATCACTACAATCTGATCAATACAGGTTTTCAATTTTGAACAATTCTCTTGGGTAACTCCTAGAATTCTGTTTTAGGCCACCACCTAATTAGAGCTAAAATGTGTCAAAACAATTAACATGTCAAGCGATAAAGGTACAACAACTCAAAACCTGGAACTATTTCACAGAAAAAGGAGTGAAAGTTTTTTTAAGTTACTATTTACTGAAGGCTTACTAAATGCTTTGTAAGGGATTTTACATGCATTGTGTCATTTTACATGCATTTGTCATTATGTTATTTTCAGAATAACCCTATGAAACAGATATGATTTTCTCCAATTCACAAAAGAATGAAACTCAAGGCCACCAGTACTGCAAAAACAGACCAGACTGCAAATCTGAACTAAAGCTTAATAGTATCCACTCTTCTGTGCCTCCCCCCGCTGATTGTTTCCCAGAGTAAAACAAGGCAGCAAATGGGAGATCTAACCTACTTAAGACACAATGAAGGGGATCTAAGTCTGTTTGTTAATATTTGGCAACTGAAAATAGTCAAGACACATCTGAAGCTTATTATGGCTACATAAATACACACGTAAGGTGTGGTAAAGAGCTGTATTCATGTTTGTTGGCATCCTAACAGATTAGTGAAATACAGCCCAATTACACAGAAATGGAATTACACAAAGGGCTGACCTTAGTTTAAATGAAAAGATTCTCTCAGTACTCACATTCTCTAAACAAAGAGATCATCTGACAAAACAAAATGTAAAAAAAAAAAAAAAAGTAACTACTTTTTAATACTTAATCACTCAAATTCTTATAAACACATTAAAAGAAAATCCGGGTTTATAGTGAACTCAATATAAAACTATTCTTTCAGTCCACATCATGGGAGTATTACATAGGAAGCCAAAGGATAATGAGGCTACTTTGGTCCCAAAGAAATTTGCCAAAGTAGAATTCTACTTAACAGAAAAAGGATTACTGTGAAGTTCCACGGACTCTCTTAGCAACAAACCATTGTCAGGATAAGCCAAACTATTACAGTTTAGAAAGACTTTTTTAATATTGTAAGGCTGGAACTGCTGGAGGGAGGGCAAGCTGTTCATTGCTAGAACCTAAGCACTAGCCTATGGTCTGGCACCTCACAGACCTTCCATCAATACTACTGAATACTACTACTGCTTTTTTTTTTTTTTTTTAAGATTTTATTTATTTGACAGAGAGAGACACAAAGAGAGAGGGAACATAAGCAGGGGGAGTGAGAGAGGGAGAAGCAGGCTTCCCACTAAGCAGGGAGCCCGATGTGGGCCTCGATCCCAGGACCCTGGGATCATGACCTGAGCCAAAGGCAGACGCTTAACAACTGAGCCACCCAGGCGGCCGGTACTATTGCTTTTCATAACATTCCTTTAAGATCAGAATTACAATCATATGGCACAGACAAAGAGACTATAACCCAGGACTCTCATAAGCAGTTCTTTAATTAGGACAAACTATTCAACCAAAAGTTCTTACAGCTTAAAGATCTCCATTTCATTCTGTTCTTTACCAAGCAGCCTCTGTCTGATAGCCAAAATATGTTTCCAGTGAAACTAAAATGTTCAACATGTAACTGTTAAACATAAAAGGCTTAAAAGTCATCTTTTTACAATATCAAAAAAAATCATAAAAATATGAGATGTATTTACACATATCAAGATATTACATGTATTTTATTAATATGTAACAGATTTATTATTGGTTATAAGAAATTAGGCCACTGTTGGTAGGAATGTAAACTGGTACAGCTATCATGGAAATAGTTATGGAGGTTCCTTAAAAAATTAAAAATAGAACTACCATATGATCCAGCAATCCTACATTCCAGAACACTTTTTCATGCTATTTGTATTTTTCTTACTATTTCCTCTACTGTAAGACACAAACCCAAGATGCTTGTTCTAGAAGCCACTACATGTTTGGCAGCCAGAGGATGTGGGGGTGTAACCAAGTTAAAGCCAGGTCAGCAACAAGGGTAATGCATTTCCCATTCATGAAGCAACAAATCCACTTGTTTCTTTTTTCGATGTTATAACTTTACAGACAGCTCCATATATACAGAAAATGAAAAAGATATTAGTTATGCTGTTTAACATGTCTAATTCTGACATAAAAAGTTAGGAAAGTCATAGTAAGGCAAAATGAAGATAAATAGTAGATCCAGAGAGTATTTCATTATTATTCAAACAAAAACATCATCTACATTTTAACTCTGTGATTACTAATTTTGGTTTAAGATGTTGTGAATTTATCTTAAAAATGAAAAGAGCTACCAAGAGCAATAATAAAACACGACTCAAAGTCGCAAATTCTACAAACAGAATGGGAAGGAAAAACTGACTGGATGTGCATGGTAAGGCTTCAGAGAGATTTCCAAATGTAACTCTCTACAGGTGCAGAAAATTTAAAATCTCTCTCAAAATAAAAAAAAAAAAATAGCAGTACAACCTAAGTGGTGGAAAATGTAATTTAAATCCCTCTTCAAATCTCTTTCCAATAATCTGCTGAAATTTCTTAACACTTTAAGAGAAAAGAAGGTTGACCTAACTTAATAAAAGTAAAATCACATGTTGGTTACTTTATAATTGGTTACTATATTCTTAGAAATTAAAATTTCAGTTTTCCTCAAAACAATGAATTATATACAAGACTGTTTTTACACATGATTTTGTTTTTACCAAAAGGTATTTTAACTGATAAACTTTGAGGATAGTTTTTTTTTTTAAATCTTACTACGTACAAAATAAGTAAGATTACTGCCATTCCTAGAAAGCTTATAGAAAGCTCAGAAGCAAAGACAAGGTAATAATTCAAAATTCAAAAGTGCATTAAAAAAAAAGAGGTACAGATAAAATGTTGGAAGAACTGACTTAATCAGTCAAAAAATACGTAAGAACCATTGTACTCTATCATAAATGCCACACTAAGTTACTAAGAACACAGCAGTAAACAAGAAGAGGAATCTCTGCTCTCCTTAGCAGCTAAGGCACAGACTGAAAGGCAAAGCAAATTTTTCAAAAACAGAAGCCAAGAAAACCACAGAAGCCACACAAATGATTCTGTCCAGAAGGATTAAGGAAAACTTAAAAAAGTTATTGATAGGGGCGCCTGGGTGGCTCAGTGGGTTAAGCCTCTGCCTTCGGCTCGGGTCATGATCTCAGGGTGCTGGGATCGAGTCCCGCATGGGGCTCTCTGCTCGGCGGGGAGCCTGCTTTCCCCTCTCTCTCTGCCTGCCTCTCTGCCTCTTTGTGATCTCTGTCTGGCAAATAAATAAATAAAATCTTTAAAAAAAAAAAGTTATTGATATTTATTTTGGATCTTAAAGACAGAAAAGTAGTTTAATAAATAGAGGAGAATCAAGAAGCTACTAGGTCTAGCAAATACATCAGTGGGAAAATAGTTACACTGGAGTCGAGGGGGAAGAAACCAAACCAAAATGGAATGAAATGGTAATAAAAGGAAGTGGAACCAACAAAGACAAATTTAACTATCAAAAATTAGAAGGGAAAAAGGGATAGAATTGTGCCTTGTATAGTCTAAAACATAAGGAAAGGGAAAAGGAAAGCCTTATAAAAGTAAACAAAGGTTCTAATCCCTTCATAGAGAAAAACCTTTATCTGAACAATGTGGGACACAGACAATTTTTTTTTAAACATAGCAGAGTTCTCTAATCCAGAGGCAGAGTTATTCAAACTGCAAAAACATCATACAAAAGAAATAAGCTTATGGAACTATCCTCATTTCAGACTAAGATTAGTTAAAACTCTTTTCTTCAAAAGTAAGTAAGTAAATCAGAATTAGATTTTTAGGCCCACAATGAAGAGTATTTCTACCATAAAATGTGTCACTAATTAAGGATCTAACTTTGAGACTAAAACGATATAACCCAAATCTCTGTATCAATCCCCAGAACTTTCAAAGGAAAACCAATAATATTTAAACATTTGTTCAGTTAAGGTAAAGCACACTACCCTGTCTCACAGGTAGTGACTAGGCTAACTCACAGGTGTTAATACCATTAAGGAACACAATACTCCCTGTCTGTACATCCCTCTTCACTGGAAACCACTCTTTTCAGAGGCAGTAGAGGATTAAAACAAGGTCTTATCAACCCAAAGATTTTTCCAAACTGTTACGCAACTTTTAGGAAGCTTGACTTCTCCTGATGAACTAACCAGTGTGGCTATGGTCCAAACATAGAGACTTACACCCATCAACATATGCAATCCAATCCTCTTCTGCAAATTTTAGTTACCAGCCATTTAAATGATCAGGGTCACTGCATCTTTTACTTTGCGACCTTATATTAAAAGTTGTGAACAATATAAGCTCCTTCACTATGTGTGAATTATCTCATCTGAAATAACGTTGAATATCCTGAAATGCCAGGATGGTTTCTTCTATGCTGCCCAACATGCCTGAAGGCCTTCTCATATAACCACCATTTAGTGTGATCTGTCAGAATACAAATTAATGTGAACAAGAAACGTGAGACCACTTTATGGTAAAGCTCTGTATTCCAACATGGAAACATGTTCATGACATATTGTTAAATAAAAAAAAAATTGCAGAGTAATAATTATGGCTTCATTTGTGTAAAGAAAAAGTATTACACAGCTTAGATGTGTACTTAGAAATGGGAGGATACATGAGCTGATGAACAGTAGGTATAAGTGGAAAGAAGAATGAAGAGCTGCACAGCGTGGACAGTGAATGAAGGGACTCTATACCCCCAAATCACACATCACGCTTAATGACTGTATACATTTTGTACAGAAAAAAAAAAAAATCCACCTTAAAAAAAAGTAATCAAAACAAGTTGTAGACTTTTGAGGAAAAAAACCTAATTTCACGTATTTTGAGAACTCTCTAAGGCATAGTTACACTCCAATAATAAAGATAATTGTCACCTGTACTGTTCATAAAATTATTAGCACAATATAACCTTGTTCCTTCCCAGTCACCATGCCTATATTAAAAACATCTATACTTCTCTAGTTTATTCTTATTTCCTTCCACATTATGACAGTAAATCTTAACATTCCCAACCATCACCATGAAATTATGGAGCACTCACTATGTGTATAGCACAGTGCTATAGGAAACAAAGAAATTATAGCCATGGTTAGGTTGTACAAACAAGGTAAAGAGAAAAGACACTCTTAGGCTAATGCACAGAGAGGTCTACATTTAAAAAGTGGCTGTCTTTTTTCTCCTCAGCCTTCTCATTGTTTAATACTGAGAGATTTTTTTCAAACAGAATGGAATGTCTTTCATATGAGCTGACAGTTGGCACACAGTTTAAAAAAAATGTTATTTAGAGAGAAACTAAGGCTAGTATGGAAGGAAACTGCAATAAAATTAGTAATAAGAGCTACCTTATATGACTTTAACTGATAACAAATCCTCTGAATACCAATTCTTCTGAATATCAATTATTTACTGAAAATGTCTAAGATTTCACCTTTACATTTTGACAAAGAGCAAATTTTAGCTCTCATTATCATCTTAAAATTTGTTCTAGGTCAAAATTCATGTGTTTTTAAAAGGAATATAATTTTTACCATAAGTGACAATTATATAATTATATAATAATAGTTTGCAATGAAATTTGCAGTGTAATTTATGAGATATTTATTAAAAAAAAAACAAACAAACTGGTAGAATACCAGTTTAAGGTTTTAAACATTTAGAAAGACTTACCTCATCACAGTCTCCTTCAACCATGGCATATATAGCTTTCTTAACCAAGTTAGTACCTAGAATATAGATATGAGTATTAATGAAGGAAATTTTAGTTTCTTAAAGATACCTAAATTATCATATTCATAAGCACAGAAATATCAAATGCTGGGTTCTACCTTGAATGCACATACACACAATCTTAAGTGAGAAAAAAATTTAAACTGAGAGGCTAAAAGAACCTACACATAGCAATTTAAGTTTCCTTTTAAAAGACCTATCTCCGTATGTATCCTTTTTTCTTAGGTGTAATTAGTTGCTCAAAGAAGGAGTTTGTGCTGTTCTGTTTAAAAGTAAGAGAAAAAGGGGGAAAAAAAGGCAAGATAATGGTATGGCCAGAGCAACCCAGGAAAACCGTGAACTAGCCAGAAGTTACTACAAGACTCTTGAGCTAATTTTGCCAAAAATCACACCAGAAACTGCTGGCACGCAGAGTGGGTCCAAAACACTGGTTGATTCCTACAAACCCTATAGGGAGCCTGAGCATACTGAAGTCCAGCATTCCCAAATGACGCCAGTGTTGTCTCTGTAAATGTCTCGCAAAATGTATCCTAGTTTAGGGTCAGATGCATTTGGCTCGTAAGAGGGAAAACAACTGCCAACTCTGATTTTAAGAAATCCAAATTCTGTAAGGAATCTCTTAATTTCCCAACCATGCACATGAGGAAGAACACATTGCATGGGCCAAACAAAATGTCTATGGGCTAGCATACAGCCCTCAAGCCACCAGGTTCTGCCCTGAGAACTAGCCAGACAATTGCTTACCATTTGCCATGAGCCCTTATCAGCTCTTTTTAATGTGCCAAAAATGCAAAACTTGGCTTATATTAACAAGTCCAATCCATTAAAAACCTTAGTAGTAAAATCTAACCTCTAGTAAGAAAGATTGGTTAAACCAAATGTATTAAGTCTACCTATTTATAATGATTTTGGGGGGCACCTGGGTGGCTCAGTGGTTTAAACCTCTGCCTTCTGCTCAGGTCATGATCTCAGGGTCCTGGGATCGAGCCCCACATCGGGCTCTCTGCTTCCCCCTGCCTCTCTGCCTACTTGTGATCTCTCTCTCTCTGTCAAATATAATGATTTTTTACTGACATCTCAAATTATGTGAAACAGTCTTAAATTGGACAGTAACACTCGCATAAAAAAAAAACTACAAGTGACAAAAAACTACTAGCAATTAAATACTGGTATAGGCATTAAATCTTCACAAATACTTACTTAGCTTTACTAGATCCCAGAATTTGACATGGTCAGACAAGTGTTTGATCCCCATCCTGAACAAAGAGCCAGTGGATCCTAGACACTAGGACAATGGCTCTTAACCAGGCTTACAGCACAGTCACCTGGGGAAGCTCCAGCCCTACTTCTAACAGGACAAACAAGATTCTCAGGAAAAGGGACCTACGCATTTGCTTTTAAACCACCCAAATGATTCTAATGACCATTATAAATCACAAGCGTAAGATTAACTGAAGATGCCAGGAAAAGTAGACCCAAGAAAGAGATGGAATTGGGAATACTAAGAAAGCGTTCTTTCTCCCGGTCCTCCCTGAACTGCCAATATGTTTGAGGACATATTGTACTATATGTACTACATAGTACATATGTACATGTATGTACTATATAGTATATAGTATATATACGTACTACATGTACAATATGTATATGTACAATATGTTTGAGGACATATTGTACATATAGTACTAGCACTAGTACTAAATAATGGTAACAATTTCTCCATAATTTTGCCTTGAGGTCCACTTAACACAGGTATAGACAGCTCCAAGAGGGCTGTTATCAGTGCCCCAATGATGCTATTGAAAACTGCAGTATACAGTAGAAACGAACAATTTTGAATATGATCAAAAGAAATGTTTGGAGGTAAAAACTCATCACCTGTTACTTGCCAGAAAGATAATTTCTCAAACAAAACATTAATAAAGAAAACAATTCATTTTAAGAACATTTTAAAAATATTTTGAAATAAAAACAACCTTAATTTCCTTCTCTTACCTTCTTTCTCATTCCTACATATTTACATATAAATCTTTAGCTTTAAAAAACAAAAATGAAAATAACTTATGCATTCATTTAGTGACATAGTATTTTCCTTACCAATGCCATTTCTCCTGTATTTGGAATCCACGGCTAACATGGCTATATAACCTCTGCGGAACATCTTTTTGTGCATATCCAACTTGCAAACGATGGCACCTACACATTCCTCCCCTACCATGGCCTTAAAAATAAACAAACAGTTATGAAGAATACATTGCCATCAGGTACGGCACAATTACCCAGGGAAACAGCAACCAACCATTGGTCACACTTTCGAGGAAGGAGAGATAAGAATTCTAGTAATAGCAATCACATAAGTTTCAGAAATCTCAATTCCAGAACTCCTTCAAATGTTCCAGTTTTAAAATCATTCAACATTGTTTAGGGTATGCTTATGCTTCTTACCAAACCCTAGGGGGGAAAAGAAGCAAGATTTCCACAAAGCAAATATTCAAGTACCTTATAAGAGGTGCTTATAATTATTTGCAATAAAGACCTACATGTTTAAGATTTGGGAAGGAGGAAATATGTGAAAGTAATTTTTTTAAGAAAATTCTTTAGGATATGATAAAATATTGTAAAACTTGCGTATCAAAGTACTGTAAATTTATCTCCATTCCAATAAAGTTCTGCTGAAAGAGAAATATAAGACATAATATCTATACATGAACAGTAGAGTTAGATTTTGACCAGAAAAAAAAAAAAAAAGTAATGATTTTCAGAAAAAAGGCTTTTTTTAAAGGTATTCTTTGGATCTTACCCAAGGCGTTTTTTCAGTGAAGGACTATGAAAACTAGATATACGATGGTCTCATTTTTAGGACACTCCTGACAGTATCATTATCATAAAGCTCAAAGAATATCCAGAGCTTAAAATCAGAGTTTCATATTAAAGCAAAAGCTTTCATGTAATTTTATAGTTATTTTCATAAAAATGTCTTTCCAGAGTGTGAAAGGTTATATGTTGAATAAATGCTAACTATCCCCCATTTTCATTAACATTTCCAGTGTACCATTAAAAATGTTTTTCAAAAGTTCCTTCACTCATGAAAAGTTCTAGTAATACTGTATTCTGGTAAATATCAACAGGGATATAGCTCCAATTATTTAATAACATGTCAGCTTGCTCGAAATATGTGTTTGCTATAAAGAGCACTCATTAAAAAACAGGAAAACTTCAAATTATCTCTTAATAAAATTAAATTTTCAGAAGAAACTATTTCAACAACAAAAATCAGGAACTGGGTTAAAAAATTTAAAAGACCAGTTTATACTTAACTTAAACTTAATTTTGATCTGACATTTTTCAGATCATCATTCTGTAATATGATTAAAAAATCCTTTTTTAATTGTGGAGAAATCCTATAGGCAAGGTAATTCTAATCCATTTCACACAAACCTGAACGAGGTCAGAAAATTCTTTTGAGGGGCTATTAAACTGAACAATCCACACTAATTCATTCCTGTTTTATCACACAATCCAATAAACCTCAAAAATTTCTATTTCCATTTTCATTCACAATAAATCAATCTGGTTTTATCAAAATTCTTTTGGAAACTAAAATTTCTTCCTGAAATAAGACCTGAAAAATACACAAAAATTGGCAGACTGAACAACTCTTAACAGCATTTTTCTGATTCGAAAGTAACTCACCTCAAATATATGTTTATGTGGTTGAGTATGTGTGTACATGTTGTACACATTAAATGGTACACTGAAAAACTTTTTGACCTGATAAGTTAAGGAAAATGGAAACCTATATAAATCTATGACACAAAACTGTAGGACAGCTACACTTCAGTTAGTAAACCATCCAAAAGAAGCTTCTTCAAAATCAGAACCACTAGAAACAATACAACTGGACAATACTTTCAAATTGGATAGGAATTTCAAACAAATCTTCGTCCTTTGACCAAGGAAGTAATAGGCAAACAAGTATTACACCAGTTCACACTAGGACTAGATTGACTTCTTCCTAATTAAGAGTATGAAGGAACAAAGATCAGGTACAAAATCAGTAAAAAAGATAAAAGCCCAATATATAATATACTGTTACTAATAAGATGTTGATAGTGAGGAAGTTCTATTTTTTTTCTGATAAATTACTGATGGTTATACACTTACAAGAATCACTAAACTAGGGACATCTCAGTTGGTCAGTTGGTTAAGCATCTGCCCTCGAATGAAGTCATGATCCCAGGATCCTGGGATCCAGTCCCGCATTGGACTCCCTGCTCAGTGGGGAGCCTGCTTCTCCCTCTGCTCCCCCTGTTGCACTGTCTCTCTCTCTCTGACAAATAAATAAATAAAACCTTAAAAAAAAAAAAAAAAGAATCACTAAACTGGGAAACAAGTGGGTGGATCAGTCGGTTAAGCATCTGCCTTCAGCTCAGGTCATGTTCCCAGGGTCCTGGGATCCAGTGCCACATCTGTGCTCCTTGCTCGGTGGGGAGACTGCTGCTCCCCTTGCTTGTGCACACTCTCTCTCTCTGACAAATAAATAAAGGCAATCTTAAAAAAAAAAAAAAAAAAGAATTGCTAAACTGCTTGTCAGTTTTTCTAAATAAAAGCTCTGCACATATATTTGGAACTCTTACTATCAAATGTGTTCTTTTTTCAAGGATGGAAACTGAAAAATTCCTGGCAAGATTAAGACTTAACTCTACAAGGCCAAATGCTTGTTAATCTATAAAACTTGAAAAATGTAAGTTGTGTGAAATAGAAATTCCCAAATTCCAGAATGCTATACATGAGAAAACAGAGGAAGCCATGAAGTTAAATTTAGAATAAACAGACTATAATACATCACTGGTAGTAAGCTTAAGATGTTCAAAAAGGCACCAACAGCTGAAAATATCATGAACTCAAAAAAGGTAGAGATAAATTAGTTAAGACTAGAGTAACTGACAGTGTCCCATTTGTCTGGTACTCTACTTTCACACCTTTTACAATTATTAGGAAGAATCATAAGAAACCGTCATTTTTGTTAGTCAGATAAGGTCAAGTATTGGCAATTTTCTAAGGTTCAACCTCATACACTCCATTTGATCCATTACAGATTATACAGAAATCAGAAACGTTTTGGAGGTTTTCAATCTCTTCAGATTATTCATGTTTGCAAGGACAACAGTACCTTGATGAGGCATAACTTGGTAACACAATGATCTTCACTGAATAGGTCAAGAATATGTAATTTTTCAGGTTCTTGCTTATTTCCATATTGAGAGGTCAGGTAAAGTTCTAGCTTTACCTCTCAGCCACTAAATACTTGAAGCTTTTTTTTTTTTTTTTTAAGATTTTGTTTTTATGTAATCTCTATACACAACCTGGGGCTCGAACTCACAAACATGAGATCAAGAGTTGCACGTTCCACTGACTGAGCCAGCCAGGCACCCCTAACTATCTGAAGATTTAAACATTTTAAGTCATTTTGGTCCTTAATTTTTTTGCATTAAAAAGAGTGAAGTTGAGCTAGATTATATTTAAGATCCTTTACAGTTCTAACATGATATGACTTACAATAAATATACACACTTATATTTGTTTTAAATTAGTTCTTATAGGAAATTCAAAAATTGGGGCCAACATAGAGGCCCCAATTCTAAATGGCTTCTGATTAACTACTATTTTATGTTCAATACCTCCAGATATGTATTTGCACTAGCAAATCTTAGATGTCAACCACCTGTACATATCTCAATTTCCAGATATTCAGAATTTAATGTTAAACAAATTGGCTATTAAAGAGCTAAAGTACAAATTAGCTGATGAATTGGAAGAAGTCTATGAAATATCACCAAAATTAAAATTTACTAAGTTTATCAGAGTCTAAAATGGCAGACAAATTGAGAAAGACCAAGGTAGTATCAGAACCCAAAGTTGCCTAAATACTATACATACAACTGTTTTCTGTAACTAACAGAAATACATATTTCAATTTAAGGTGTGACTCAATTGTATGCTTTTGTGGGTAAATTTACAATTAAATCAATCATAAGTTTTTAGCAATTACATTGGCATTTAATATCACATATAGAATAGTGCTATAAAATCACTTTCCCATGTTCATTGGCATAGGCATGGCTAAGAACTTCTATTTTGATACAGTGGTTAGAATCCTGGAAGAGCAGTTTTGTAGACTGTAAGATAGTTCCCACAATTTAAACAAACATACTACATTGAAGTTTAGTAAACTGAACATAGAAAATAGCAGAACTACCATTATCTACAATACTGGAGTTATATTTTCAGATTATCAACATATGGAATCAAAAAGATGGATTTCTAAAGCACTGTCAAAATGTCTTGCAGGGATTTGCTAAGTGCAACTAAGTCAATGCTAAAACAGTAAATAACACTAGTGCTTCTCCCTTTACATATCATAAAATACTTCTTAAAAGCATGTTGCTTTTCCTCAGTGAAAGTCAATGGAAACAAAATGCTTGTGAGGACACAAATATAATGCATATACCCTCAGTTAATATTTAAGTGAAAGGTTTCATACAGACTAAAACTGGTCAATACTACTGGGAAGAAACTACTGGTACTGCCAGTACTACATAAATTAAAAAAAAAAAATACAACTATTTAGCTTATTTCATAGCCAGATCTTTTTTGTTTACACATAAGTAAAAAAAAAATTTTGTCAACTATTCTTCACAGAAGCCAGTGTTACTACTAGTATTTAGGTATATCTACGACCATTTTCTTAAAGAAAAAAATTAGATTAGTAACAATTTCACACTTAGTTTCCTACATTCCAAAAAGGCATTTTGTTCAAGTTTCAGGAGTCTTTCAGCCACCAGAAGTGTTAGTAGCGCCTTCTACAATCTAGCACTAGAAAACAGGCTGGCTACAACTGTTAATTGTCCTGTTGAAGTAAAAGGAAACAATCTCCATAATTACAGAAAATGCTTGTAAGATTTAATTCTCCAATGTGGCCACAGCAAGTTTACTGACAATCATGTTCACCAAAACATGTTTATGCATACACTCTTCCCTGATTAGGCTGCAATTGAGAGATTAATAAAGCCTGTATCCGAACAGAACTATGTTCAAATTAAATAATTGCAAAGTGCTTTGAGGACGAGGGAAGGTAATTAAAGACGGTTAAACATGATTATAAGCTAATATAAACAGGATCCAAGACCCCCAACATGCATCACACAGGCTTGTTGCGTTTACATATCAAGTTCAGCCAGATGAAGACGTCTTACCTTCAGAACACTTTCATTAAATAACTAGTAGTGTGCACATGCACTTTACATCATGTAACGTACTATGAAACGCAGGAGTATACATCCACTGCCACTCTCGGCCCTCACACTCCCTGCCCTGCACGGCCTGGATCTCTCTGCTGGGTTCACCCTTTTTGCATTCCATCCACTTACCAAGAAGCACAGCTGTGGCCAGTTGTGGATAAAATATCTATAGGTATAAATGGAGTAGGGTTCAGACAGATCTTTGGTGATCAGTCTCATGATATCGGGCATTTGTAGCTCGGATTCATATCGGACATAACGTATCGTCCGATCCTCCCCAGGCTCAACCTCCCTGCCTGAGGGGCTTCTTAAACTGCAGCCGGCGGTCAGGGATGAAGAGAGCAGCCGCACCTGCTCGTCTTCCTCCTCCTCCTCCTCCTGCTCGGTGCCCTCCGCCAGTCCATTGCGGGCCGCCGCAGGATCGCTCGCCGCCACTGCCTCTGCCGGGCTGGGGAGCGCAGTTCTTCCATTACTGGGGAGGCAGTGAGGGGCACTCTCGCCCGAGTGTACCCCAGCTCCTTTTGTTGCAGTCGCTCTGGGCCCCCCGTCGGGGGTGGCCGTGGTCGTGGCCGTCTCGGCCACGCTCAAAACCTTGCTCTTGAGGGAGGCGGCCGCCCGGAGGTGCCGCAGTTCGGGGCTGATCAATCCGTTGAGCTGCTGCTGCTCCTGCGGCGGCTGAGGGCAGCGGAGGCACGGATGTCCCTTGGCCGCCGCCGTCGCCTCGCTGCCCGCCGGGCTCCTGCCGCCGCCGCCTTCGTGCTCCTCGTCGTCCTCCTCGTCCTCGCTGCAGCAGACGAGGGCGGCCCCCGCCGGGAAGGGACAGCGGGGCTCGGCCGCCGCCGAGGCCGGAGGTGCTGGTGGTGGGAGGAGGCTGCTAGGCCCAGGCGGTACCTCCGCCATCCTAGAGGCGACACAGACCGAGAGGGGAGGCCATGAGACCCAGCGGACTAGCGCGCAGCAGAGGGGGCGGCGGGCGGGGGGGCGACGGTGAAGGGGGGGGAACAAAGGCAGAAACCGTCCCTCACGGAGCAGCCCCCCAATTCCGCGCCCCCCCCCGCTCTTCAGCGCCGCCCAGCTGTTCAGCCGGCCACCGTCCCCGTCCGCCCGCACCCATCCGCTGGCCCTGTCACCCGCGGCCCCTCCCTGTCCCCTCCTCGCGGCTCACCCCGCACAGGTCCCCGCCGCCACTGCCGCCACTCCTCTTCCTCCTCAGCCGCCGCCGCCGCCGCCTCCTTCGCCGCCGCGGCCGCCTCCACCGCCGCCAAGGTTCACACTCAGCCGCCGTCGCCGTAAAGCGCCTCGGCTGTTACCCCGGGTAAAGTTTCCTAGGCCTGGCTTTACGACACTTCCCTGCCTGCCGGCTGCCGGGGCCAAGGGAAAGGGGCGTGGAGGGAGGTGACCTGTGGAGGGGCGGGGACGAAGGTGTCTCCTGTGGGCTCTAGGGGAGGCCGAGTGCTAATGGGTGGGGCTGTGGGGTGGGGAAGTTGCTCACGGCTTCAGAGTCTCCAGCTTCAACCCCACTGTCCTCGGCCTTGGAACTCCTCCGCCGGCGGAGGTTAAGACGCTGGGCGGGGGAGCGATGGGCAGGCCCGCCGTCCACCGAGCGGCCGCGAAGCCCGCGGGCTGGTGGCCTGCCGACCCAAACGCACACGAGTTCCCTAAAACTGCTCCTCCTCAGCTGTACTACGTTTGCCCTGACCCGGAGAGGGGCAAGGGAGGAAGGCAGAGGGGGGAGGGCGGTTACCTGAGTCCCTTAAAAATGGAGCAAAACGGGAGAAAATCGAAAGAGAAAGGCCGTTAAAAGCTTTTGAAAACTGGTTGTTTGCGGTGTGAGTTAAGTTTGATTAGTCTGCCCCTTTGAGACAAGACAAGCTGGACAGGTAGTCCTTTTTCTCCCCCCTTACCCCTTTCACCCCACCCAGGAATTTGGAGGTAAATGTGATTAAAAGGTGCCGGACAGATACAAGCACGTCTGGGGAAGAGTTAGAGATGGTGGAACAGAGTGACAACGGCTAGAAAAGCACAAGCCTAAACTTGTGACACAAACTGTCACCAGTAAAGTGATGTCCTGAACCTCCTCCTCACTCACTCCACCAAGTGGTCTGCCGGAGCGGATGCAAATGGAATTGAACAGCGACGCGCACTTGAGCGTGTGGATTCCCTCTTTCCTCTCTAGTCTGCAAATGATGATTTCCAGCGGATCTTTTGTAACTCTCCATCACGCGGAGCAAATTAAGTTTTTCCAAAACTGATTTGTAGAGCTGGTCATGTCAGCAGCATATAGATGTTTTCAGGGACATAATTCTATGACTGATTGTGTTTGCAACTTTCTGCCATGATAAAAACTCTGGAAAGTGGGTTACACTGTATTGTAGCTGTTAAATACAATTGTTAGGATCCTTGTCACTAAAGATAGGACAAACTATCATCTTCCATCTACAAGTTCAATCTATAGTAATAAAAAAAATAACAAAATGCGTGACTATGTGCCAGGCACCAAGTACCTTATGAGTATTTGTTAACTCATTTATAGGTTTTATAAAAACTAATTTATAGATTTCCATAGAAATATTGACATTTGTGTACAAATAGAGGTGTAGGTGCTTATTTATTTCAGCCTTATCTATAATTGGAAACAAGTCCAAACCACCTAAGTATCTATCAATACAGGAATGATTAAAAGAAGCTTACGATACCTAAATACTATAGTTAATTATGTTATTGCTGAAAGAATGAAATAGATTGAATATAATGGAATATATTTGGTACACTTCCGGTTACTATGATTGCATTGCAAATTACCCCCACAACACAGTTGTATAAAATAAACATTTATTATGCCAATGGATTCTGTGGGTCAGGAATTCAGACTGCACAGCAGGAATGACTTTGCTCTCTTTATGCATAGGGCCTCAACTGGAAGGCTGAGGATTAGAATCATCTGAAAACTTTTCACTTTCATGTCGATGGTTGATAATGGCTGGGGGTCACAGGCTGGAGAACTCAGTTCAACTCCACGTAGATCTCTCCAGGTGGCCTTTTACTATGGACTGCTCTGGGCTTTCTCAGAGCATGATGGCTAGTTTCCAAGGGTGAGTATCCCAAGAGTAGGAGAGCCAGGTTTCTACCGCCACCTTTTATCTGCCTTAGAGGTCATGCAGTGTCAATTCTACTGCCTTCTTTTTCTCCATACCCTCACAAAGCCTCATCCAAGTTCAGGGATTGGGGAAACAGACCCTACTTCTTGATAAGGAGAGGCAAGGTTTTTAAAGAGAACATGGAACCAGAAATATTGCTGTGGCCATTTTTGGAAAGCACAAGTTGTCATAGGTGCTTAAGACTTCCTAAACACCCTAAGGAGGTAAACTAATAAGTACAATGGGATCCCATTTATGGTTTTTAAAAAGAAAAACAAAACCATATTTCCAAATGTACATACATTGTTTAACAATACATATTTTTCAAATGACATAGGTTTGAAGTGTAACCTGGATGGTCAGCCAAACGATGATCTGTTCAAGTCATGCAGGAAATAATGACCAAAATGGCCCCACACAACTCCCCAAAACATATTTAAAGTTTTTTTGTTTTTTTTTTTAGATTTTTATTTATTTATTTGAGAGAGAGAGAGAGAGAGAGAGACGGAGTGAGAGAGCATGAGAGGGGAGGTCAGAGGGAGAAGCAGACTCCCCATGGAGCTGGGGGCCTGATGTGGGACTTAATCCCAGGACTCCAGGATCATGACCTGAGCCGAAGGCAGTTGCTTAACCAGCTGAGCCACCCAGGTGCCCCTAAAGTTAATTTTTACTTAGAAAAATGTCTCTTGTTATCTGTGAACTGTAACCCTATCTAATGTGACTCCATCGTAAGGAATGAGTGGCAGTAAGTCTTAGTGTTCTTTCCATACTGTAACTTGGCACTGAGCTTTCTTGCTGAGGAGCTCACTTAATGTTGTCTCACAGTTATTTTCAGAAAGATGAGAGTTGGAAAGACCTCCATGAGGTCAGTGACGGAGTCTTATTCACTTATTATTCACATATCTAATACTTAAAAGGAGACTTGTTGTTGTTTTTTTTCCCTACACTATGCTATTCTCTCAGCAGTCTAGGATGTTTATAGTTAAAAAGTAAATTCTGGCCTCCTTGCTAGTTCATAAGCTAATAAGTTCTCTGATATCTAAGCTCCTGTGACTCCACTTTATATCCCAGTATTAAAATCCCAATGCTGATCTTCTAAGAAGACTTCTCTAAGAAATCTGTCTTTGTAAGCCTTTTCTTTTTTACTCATGTTTGTTATATGCTGATATGATGGCAGCATTATTTTAGGTATAAAAATAGGATTAGTTCACGCTAATGCTTTAGGCATATTTGTCTATTAAGAAGCTCTGAAAAGACAACTCTCTCTGAGAGTGATGACTTCAGAAGAAGGCATGGTGTCCAAGCAGGGGAGGTGTAACCAGTGATAGTCTTCTATCTGGATAATTGGTATTTTCATTGCTTTGACATACCTTATGATACAATAGTCACTTGTTTACTATTGCCTTTGTTCTCTTTTGAACAATGAAAGGACACACCTTAAGTTTTTTAGAAGAAAAAGCTCGTTAAATCAATTAAAATAACCAAGAGCAATTTTGAACCAATATCTTAAGGCAACTTCCTGAAGGAGAAAAGTTCCTTCCAAATTCTAACAGGTAGACATTTTTCTCTTGTTAGCCAGGTTTAAGCGGGAATCCTAGCTGTATACCTACCTGAAAGGTAACTGGGGGAATGAAGATGCTAATAATGGAGAGATGCTTTAAGTTCTCTTGACTCAGCAGGATGTCATGTTTGTGGCATAGGCACACATACTGAATAATTTAAATATTTGTGTAGTTTTATTTTACATGCCATATTGCTCTTAGTCCTACTAATCCTACCCATTGGACATAAAGCCTTAAATATGAGTGTCTTTAACTTTGTTTTATCCTAGATGAAAGAAAGGGGATACATCAAATTTGAGATGCATAGCATTTAATCAAAGGATGAGTATTGTTTTACCACCTGTAATCTTGGAACACTGTGAGATTCCCAGGTAAAGTGCTTTGATTAACAATTTGATTCTTCCCTTTGAATTTGAGGGAGTGACAGTCTGTTCTTTAACCCTCTGACCCTTTGACAACAGTGGTTGGCAGTCCCAGTTGTAGGCATAGATTTTGTTTGTATGACTGAGGGCCTTGGGGGTGTATGAGGAACCAGAGAGGACTACATTCAAATGGTCGCTATTTCCATTACTTTGAACCTCATACTTCCATAACTTGCTGAGGGCACGGACAGGCTCTTTCTTCTATCTCTATCTGGGTAGGTGAAAGATGCTCGAGAGAATCTTATATTCCTATATATTAAAGCTGTTGAAAATTCTTGGTCTCCAATTTAGCTATGCCTCAGCTGTCAGTACTCTAGAGTTGTTTTTACCAGTTTTCCAGGCTAGCTTCACCCAAAAGCAACTATCATTGACCACTACTTGCTTCACACTCTCCTCAGCAGATGACCCTGCCTCCACTTCACTAGGAAAAAAGAACTATTCCAAAGGTGAACTCCCTCCACCCTCACCCACCATGTCAATAAATGCATCTCTATCTGAATTTACCCTTATCCTCCCCACCTCCAGGAAAACCATTAGAGGGTAGAAGATGGCCCAATTTTTCAAGACTAATACCTCTTTCTACCTGTGAGCTTGATGTCATCCTTTCAGTACCCTTTGGCACCTGTCCCATCATTGTTCTCACTCTCTGCCTCAAAAGTTTATAAATGCTGACTTTCTCTCCTTTCCATCACAGTGAAACTGCTAATCTGCAATAGGTAGCCACCATCTCCACCCAGATGCAAGTTTGCTCTTTAGCCAATTGGTGGCCCTTCCACCTCAACCCTTCCACTAACACCTCCCTGGCAAAAGTCACCTGTCATGTCCCAAAGACTAGATCCATTCCACTCTTCAACTCTTCATGTCACTTTATTTTCCCATGGCATTTGATTTTGCTATGCCTTTCCTAAACTCTTCCCTTGGCTTCTGTCATACCATACTTCTTTGCCCTCCTTCTCTGAACATTCCTTCTCAGTTTTTCTTGATATATAGTAGTCTGTAATCATCACAGCAGTAGCTAGCATTTACTGTCAGCCTACCATGTATTAAGTATGTTATAAGCAATAGCCCACTTTAGTTCTCACAATAATGCTATGAAATGTGCAGCATGAATTGGTGGCTAGAAGCCAGACCGGAATTGGGTCACCAGCCTATTCCTGAGTCAGTCACTGGAAACCCAGTCAGTGGTTTACTCTTAGATCAGTGAGGCCCATTTGTGGCTGAGAGGAATACACTCTTCTCCTGATATGTATTACTGGGGGTAAGGGGTGTGTGAAGAAATGTCTATAATAAAATTGGGGTTCAAATCCTGGCTCTGCCACTTACTAACTCTGTGAACTTGGACAACTTAATGTCTCTGAGCTTCAGATTATTCTTATTGAATGCAGATAATACTACATTCCTCATAGGGGATGGGAAGGGTTAAATGAATTAATATGTGTAGAGTTTTTAGCCTAGTAGAAGCACATGGTGTGCCCTCAATAAATGTTAGCCAGTCTCCCATCCGACCCATCTATCCTCAACATTTCTGCCACTGCTGTCCTCATAAAATGCAAACTATGTCCATCTCCTGCTTAAACTTCTTCAGTGACTCCCCTTCGCCTAATAATCAAATCTAGATTAGGGTGCTTTGGCCACAAATAACAGAAAAACCATCTCAATCCAGCTTTTTAAAAAGTCAGGCAGTGAACTAGATCATGTAAAAGACTGTCAGAGGCAGGGTGAAGTTCAGGGTCAATTGGTTCAATGATATTATTTAAGAACCCAGGTTTCTTTCTCTCTCCTGCCATTCATAGAGTCAGCTCCATGCTAAACCTGCTTCCTTTGTAGTTACCATATGGTTGCCATAAGTATTTGGAGCCATGTATTTCTTGATTCATGCCCAGTGAGGGGAAGGGAGGGGCTTTCAGTAACGCACCAAGAATTACTTTCCCAGAGACCTCTAGCAAACCTCTCTTGGTGTGTCGTTTATCAGAATTGGTCATGAGCTATTCCAAAGTCAGTCACTGGAAAGAGACTAAGTGTACCCTCTCTTGGGCCACCTGGAACTAGGAGTGAGTGAGCTGCTTTGGAGGCATATGTGTTGTGGGGGGAAGGGTACATACTAAACAAAATTAAGTTTCTGTTAGAAGAATGGGGAATGGATTCTAGGAAGGCCACGTTCTATGTTCACTGCATAGACAAGGCCTTCTTGATGATCTTATCTTGAAGGAGAAGTTATTTCTTGACATTCACAATTTTAACTCAAAGTATTTAATTAATAATTATTGTATCTATGGATGAGTGAAATTTGAACCAAACTATTGCTTGTAGTACCCAAAATGTGCAAGATGGTTTTCTGGTCTCTGTATCTGTGCTCATTCTGCTACTGGTCCTAGAAATCATCACCTTCACCATTCTTAATCTCTCTCTCTCTCTCTCTCTCTCTCTCACACACACACACACACACACACACCCTCTCTACTTGCAAAACTGACTTCTCCCTGCTCAGTGACTGCTTTGGATTTCTGTGGCCAAACTTGTTCATGACTTCTTTGCTCTTCTGTGGCTTCTTCTAGAAGACTTTTAAGAGTGGGAATTATGTCTTATCCTCTTATTCCTGGTAGATGCATAATACATGATTCTGAATGTATGCATCAAAGATCGATCTTGTTCTACACCTTTTCAGATTGTAGATGTCTCTCTTGGTGTAAATGTCTTAAACAAGTTTATTTATATAGGACTTTTATTACTAGAAGTGGTAAGAAAAGTATCTTCGAAGGACTTAAGAATCTAATAGTATCTTCTAGAGTCTTTTGCTTAAGATTCTTCTGCTTAAAATAAGCACTTACAGGATTGACTTGAGGGTGCATACTTGACTTTCATGCATTCGTTCTAAGTTGGAAGTAGAGACAAAAATTGGAGAAGCTATCCATCATTAATCAAGTCCTGGCCATTGGGGTCAGTTGTTACAGAAGTTAGTTTGGACTCCCAGATTGTTACTAGAGGTAGCAGTGTGACTTCCTACAAATCCAACTCAGAGCAGTATGGCTTCCTGGTTTATTCATGATATATAAAGGGTTGGTGGGCAGGGTGCTGTGGGTTGTGGGTTAGAGCTTTATTTTTTTAATCAAAATTTTTTATTATTTATTTTTGAGACACACGGAGAGAGAGAGAGCATGAGCAGGGGGAGGGGCAGAGAGAGAGAGAGGGAGAAGCCAATTCCCTGCTTTGAAGGGAGCCCAAGGCTGAGCGATCCCCCAGGACCCCAGGGATCATGACTTGAGCCAAAGGCAGATGCTTAACCAACTGAACCACCTAGGTGCCCCCAGAGCTCTATTTTTATATATGTCTGGCCACTGTTGGCTAGTACAGTCAGTATCTCAGAGTAGAAGTCAGGAACGTGGAAGATGGCCCAAGAGAGAGTTTTGAAGTGCTAGAAATATTCTATAATCTATTTTTTTTAATCTGAGTGCTGGTTATTACATGAGTATATCCTTTTTGTGAAACTTTGTTGAGCCATAAACTTATGATTTATATGTGATATTTCAATATAAAAATTAATTTTTAATAAAGAATTTCACAAAAAGTAAAAAAAATTACAGATGCATTTTTTATTATTAAAATGAGTGCTACACACTCATGGCTGACTGAGTTATTTGGGCTGTAGGTCACCACAGCCTGCATGAAATGCTTTACTGAAGAGAGAACTTCCATCATTGGGGACCTGAGTCTGGAAACCAGTCCAGGAAAAGCAAGTGATTTTGTAGACTTTATTTGAATATTGAATTAAAACACAAACTATGCAAGGCAAAGTGGTTATTTTATTTCTTTCTGAATGAGCAAATATAGCACCAACCAAGACACTAAAAAGCTAGATTTAGAAAGCATGAAAAGAGAGTAGTGCTAAGAATAGCGTCATAGCGCTCATTGGGAATGTGCAGGTCTCTAGTCCTAATATATTTAGATTTATTACTCATTTTAATATGTGTACAAAACTGGTAAAATCCAAAATGCGACCACAGCAGAGAAATAAAACAAATAATGTAATCGAGATATTTGTTCTATTTCTATACTGCAATGGAAGTCTCTCAGTCCTGTATAAACTCACAGCTGCTTCTCTGAGTTCTCAAGGAGAAACCTTTGAAGTTCAGGGAGTGGTTAATGGTTCCTTTGATCTTCTTAGTCTTTTTGCACTTCAGGGAGCTTTCCAGGAGGGCAATTTTGCTTATCAGTGGACCTATTGTTAAATGAAAACAAAAACAAAAAAGCAACTTCCTAGATCTATTGGGATAGGTGGTGCAGGTGAGGGACTTTCCCAGGCTTGTCCCAACTGCTGCTTGTGGCCTGTTTCAAGAGGGAATTCTGCCCAAATTAGCCTCTCCCCTAATCAACTTCCAGTACCTATACGCTTAGTTAACTGCCTCCAGCCTATCCTTTAATCTCTTTTTTTAAAATGCCATCTCATTTGTGCTTGGCATAATAATGTATGCATTAATTTACTTTCCAAACCATTTCATAAAATATTCCTTGTTCCCTTTGAGAAATATGGAAAACTCCCAACGTGAGGATATTGGAGAAGTCAAATTCAAAATGATTGTAGTTCTATAGTGTCTTCAAGTAGTATCTGCATTAAAGCTCATTGCATTAGTAAATCTATTAAGTATAAAATCTTTGCATTATTTAATTTATTCAGTAAAATATTTTTAAGTATATATGTGCTGTATGGGAGTATAAATACATAAGTACAAGGAAGAAAAGTACTTTACTTTTCTGACAGTGACGACTCTCAGAAATAATCACAATATACGCTTTGATGCATTTTCTTCCAATCTTGGTATTATGCAAATGTGTGATATGTACTTTTTATATGTAGGAGAGATTAGCTTGTTCTGTATATGTGGTGTGTATACTTTTATAGAAATTTGGTATTATATTATTTTCTTATGTCTTTAAAGATTGTAATTATTTTATGAATCATAATTAAATTACTCCTTTATTGTTGGATGAAAATATCTTTTTTTAAAGGATTAGAGACAATTAGTTAATGTTTCATAGTGACCCCTTTTTCTCCCATAAGGGGCTTGAAAAATTAATTTGAAAAATCTCTGAAGTATATACACATATGCACATGGATCTGTGAAGTGAGACTTGGATTCAGCATGGCAGGGCTGAACGAAGAACTCACAGCGTCCCCAGGACGACCATCATCACAAGGTATCCTCTTTATATTAATATGCACCTTCATTAGTTAGAGTACATCTTTAGAGAGGACGTTTGGGGGAAGTTGAATATAATGAAGCTATCTCACTTAATTCATCCACTCATTCATTTATTCAGTAAACACCTGTTGCTCCCCTGTTCGGCACTTAGGTATCTAGGTGAAGGGCAGACTCAGCCCTTCCCTCTCTCAGAGCCCAAAGTCCAGATAAAGACCGTCAAAGCAGAGAATTTAATAACACCCAGAAAGGGCTCTAATCAGGAAAGCTGGGATTATGATAGGTGCACATAGAGGGGCAGCTGCATTTTCCCAATGAAGGAAACACTGAACCAGACACTTAAAAACTACGCAGGAGTTAACTGAACAAGAGACAGGATGGGCAAAGCCTGGGGAAGATCAGAATGCTTGGAGAAGACCAAAGAAGAAGCTGGATATATTTAGCCAAAGCCAGACCATAAAGGGCCTTGTCAACCCCCATAAATTTAGAGTTTATCTCCAGAGGCACTGGGAATCTGTGGAAGGTTTGTTCTTTGAAAAGATCACTCTCTCTGCAGTCTGAAAAATGGATGAGAATGGGAGTTAAGGTAATCAAGGATTGTTGCTCCAGGCGGGAAGAGCCTCTCTTTGGCTACAGTGCCCCTGAGGGGTCCTAGGAGATGGTTGGACGTGAGACTGTGTAACCATCCTTTTCATCCAGCCATTCATTACATTTAGCTTTTGACCCCTTCAAACCAACCTAGCATCTATTAAGCACCAAATAAATGGTTGTTGCTTTGTTTGCTCGTTTCTGTGTTTGGAAAAGAAATCCACCACCTAATTCTACCTTTTTCTTCTCCCAAAGAATTAAGTATTGAGAGAGAAGGTCTCCATCCTAAGGAACTATCCCACTCTTTTCCTAATCTGGGGGCTTCTCCAGTTTCCTACAGTGGCTCACCTATCCTGAGCCAGTTGCACAGAAAACCACCAAATTCCTGATCTGTACAATGAGGACAGTACCTCAATTCTGCTGATATTAGTGACAAGTGGGGTCCCCCTATTATAACAGTAACGCATGTTCAACGTAAAAACATGGAAAACACAGACAAGTGAAAAATAGAGAAATAGCCACCATAGTGTCACCGCCAAAAGACAACCACTATTAATATTTTGAGGCATTTTGTTTTATTCTTTGATCATAATCTGGGAAGAATTTCTTTAAATCATGGTGATACACACCCACACATACACACATGTATATTTATACCCTGAATTTTTTAAACTTAACATCATAACATAGAAAAATTTCATGTCATTTTAAATATTACATTAAAATTGTAGTTGTTGCAAAAATTCCACTCTATGTATTCCAATCGAATTCAACACACAGCCATCTTTAGGCTGTTACCAGTGTTTGCGCTATAAATAAGGCTATGATGAGTAGTTGGGGCATGAAGTTTTAGGGGTACTTAGGACTGTGCTTTTGAGATAAATTCCTAGAAGCAAACCTAATAAGGCTTTTTTTTAAAGGCTTTTAGCATATACTGCCAATTTGATTTACAAAAAAGTGTACCAGATTTACATTTCAATATATGAGAGTACTTGTTCTAATTAGGCAACACTGAAAAGAAATCTTGGCTAATTTAATAGACAAGGAAATTTTTCTTAAAATGATTTAAAATGTTGGGGCGCCTGGGTGGCTCAGTGGATTAAAGCCTCTGCCTTCAGCTCAGGTCATGATCCCAGGGCTCTGGGATTGAGCCCCGCATCAGGCTCTCTGCTCCACAGGGAGCCTGCTTTCTCCTCTCTCTCTCTGCTTGCCTTTCTGCCTACTTGTGATCTCTCTCTGTCAAATAAATAAATAAATAAATCTTTTAAAAAATAATTTAAAACGTTATCAGTGTTTTTATATAACCATAATAACTAAGTAAGCTAATGGGGGAAACTGACTGCTAGGTTATTAAGCCAGACCCATATAACAGACGAATTGGCTGCACCTTCCATAACTTGGTAAAGTGAGTAGTAAGTATCAGGATTTCAGTATTTGTTGACATAATTCTAATTTTTTGTTTATGTATTTACTTCTGATGGACTCTGTTTCCTTGTAACTTTAGGCCACGATATTTTACAAATTAACTCAGAGATTTAAAGGAATGGGTGTACCATAAACTATAGCACTAACTACTGATCAGTAGGGTTGTGAATATAAGGCTTTAAAGTTCCTTTGGAAGTGAGTTAATTTTATTTTATTTAATTAATTTGTTTTTCAATGTTTCAGGTTTTTATTTAAATTCTGGTTAGTTAACATATAATGTAATATTGGTTACAGAAGTTAGTGATTCATCACTTTCATGTAATACCAAGTGTTCCACACAAGTACCCTCCTTAATGCCCAGAACCCATTTAGCCCATCCACCACCTCCCCTCCAGCAACCCTCAGTCTGTTCTCTATTGTTAAGAGTGTTTTTTGGTTTTCCTCCCCCCTTTCCCCCCATGTTCACCTGTTTTGTTTCCTAAATTCCGTATATGTGTGAAATCATATGGTATTTGACTTTCTCTGGCTTATTTCACTTAGCAGTAATACACTTTAGCTCCAACCATGTTGTGGAGTGAGTTAATTTTAGATGGAAAAGTTGAAAATTGAATATTAAGTTGATAAAAATAATAATGACTTAACTAGAGAAAACACAAGAGGGCAATCTTGCACAACAATAAATTATGTTTGCATAAGATAAAATAATTCAATGTTTTTAATCAAGCATAATTCTTTCAAAAGACATTTACAATCTGGTCAGTACGTGTTATCTTTTTAGTGAATTTGCAAGGAAATTTAGAGCCAACATCCATGCAATGAATTTTGCATGTATTTGAGTTATATTTTTTAATGCTGGAAAGAAGTGAGTCTACTTTCCATATTGCCTGGTTTCTGTTTATAGAAAAACAAGGATATAGATCCACTACAGAAAAGACATCAAAGACAAAATATTTTTTTCCTCCTGGATTCTTTACGTATATATGAAAAATATATATATTATATAAAAATATGTAGATACATACATATACAGGCATACACATATATTTATTTTCAAAATGGAAATAATTTCATTTTTTCTGACTAGGAATATGTGACCCATTAAATCTCAATGGAAGAGACTATTTTTTAAGATTAAAAAAATAATAAATTTCTAAAGGAAGAGTGTGTTCTAATGATTAGATCAGAAAAAATGTATGGTCTTTTACATATTTTAATTTACTGGTACTTAAATAGGACTGTAATTTGATTAACTGACTAGGCTCTAAAAATTAAGAGCATGAGAAAATGGAAGGTTTAAGGCAATTGCGCGCATCTTAGTATGTGCAAATTCTCACACATTTTGATTTCCATCTGCAAAGCAAGCAGGGAGATAGTATCTGTGTGGTCCTCTTCTCCATACCCCCAGGGCCCTCCCCTATCTCAAACTCCTTTGGAGTTTAGAGTGCCAAACAGGATTTAAAAGAGCATGTGGTGGGAGCATACTAGTTTTCTGAGCATTTCTGAGCATACTAGTGGGAGCAAGCCCTAAGAATTCTGTGATCAAGTTCCTGGTACTTAGAAAAGCAAAATCACATAGTAGTTAATCACCTGGAGTTTGAATCCTCAGTTTCTGCTAATACTAGCTGTGTGACTTTGGGTAATTTCTTAACCTCTCTGTGCCTTATCTTCCTTATATGTATGATGCACTTATAATCATTCGCATCTCATGAGGTTTTTTTTTTTTTTTTTTGTATATTAAATGAAGATATAAATACTTAGAGCAGTGTCTGGTACAAAGGAGCTTTACATCAGTAATTGCTATTATGCAAGGAGCCTAGAAAATCTGTAATGGAAATAAGAACCCAGATGTCAGAACATGAAAATGCGGGCAGGAATCCTACTGGACATACTGAAGGAAAAAGAAAATAATTTTAGACTATAACCATTCTTTCAAGCTAAGGGTTTTCTACAATTCCTAGGGGGAAGGACTCAGAAATTAGCAATAGTTAACTTACTAAATGCTGGAAGAGTTTTGTTCACATTAACCTGTAGAAAACCGTATCTGCTTCTTCCTCCAATATGAGGAATGGCTAGTTATTTTCGTGTTGAATGCCTATAAAACTCTCTATTAAAGAGCCATTACTCACAGGATCTGAACTGGTTAAGTATGCTTCTACTGGTGGAGTTAGCATACAGGTTTTCTGAGAGGGCAAATGAGATAAGCAGCACCTTCTAAAAGGAGCTGCTTTAACAAAGCTTATTTCTGCCATACATACAACAGGACCTGCAGTGCAGGATAGTTCCATCAGGGCACTTTCATATGCAGAAACTTGTCTCTCTTCAAGAAACCCTGAAATTGGAAACCCAAGAGAGATGAGTTCTATTGTAGCCACCGCCATTGCTACATTCTGAGAACAGGTAAAGGATTCTCTGTGGTTCTCTTTGTTCTTTGAGTGAATTTCTCACCCCCATTATAGTGGTTTCTGAGTTGTTTGAAATATCGAGTGAAAAGTTAAATGAATCATTTAAAAAACTATTAACAATACTCTACTTTTGCTTTGCATTATTCCATCTATATTTTCCACTTTAGATAGAGTGATTAAAATCTTGCAATATCTTACTAGGAAGAAATAATTACAGTAATTTTAAGTACTTGTGCATATTTCTACAGAGATCATTTTGGAATATCAATGAAAATTTCTGTTGTATCCCCACAGTGCTTGAGCAATTCTGAGTGTTACTGGGGTTTAAGAGGTAACCAGTGCGTGGGGAAGATTTCACCAGGGAAAGCAGCCTGATTGACTTTATTATAAGGTAAGTTTATCTTGGTGAATTATCTGAAGTTACAGCTTTAACTTTCAAAGTTCTGGCATTTAATTTCCATGTTCTGGTCTGAGTGGATTAGACCAACCAAGTCTATAAAAGATTAATGATAAATGTAGCGAGCACTGTGTCATTGAGCTTAAGGGAGAGAAAGAGTAAACTAATAATTGCACAACTAACTGTCAAATTAAAAACTGAGTAAAAGGGACACCTGGGTGGCTCAGTTGGTTAAATGACTGTCTTTGGCTTGGGTCATGATCCCAAGCCAAAGTCCTGCATTGGGTTCTCTGATCAGCAGGAAGCCTGCTTCTCCCTCTGCCTCTGACTGCCACTTCCCTGCTTGTGTTCTCTCTCTCTCTGACAAATAAATAAATAAAACCTAAAAAAAATAAATAAGTAAAAACTGAGTAAAGAAGTCCTGGGAGCTATAGAGCATGTCATGGTGGGGGGGGGGGCATGATCATCAAGTAGATTATGAGAAAAGACTTTTCTTTTTAAGCTTTTATTTATTTGCTTAGAGGGAGACAGAGAGAGAGAGAGAGAGAGAGAGAGCAAGCGAGCATGGGAAAGGGCAGAGGGAGAGAGAAGGAATCCCAAGAAGACTCCACACTGAGCGCAGAACCTGGCTTGGGGCTTGATCCGACGACCTCGAGATCATGACCTGAGCTGAAATCGAGTCAGTCACCCAACTGACTGAGCCTAGGTGCCCATGAGAAAAGACATTTTTTTTTTAAGGCTTACAATTTAGCATTTTTGTTTATTAAATATGTTATCATACTGTAAGAAATTGCTGTGTCTGTCTCCACAATAAATGTCTCTGTTCCACAGACTTGTAATTTACAGTGTGCCTACCAGGGATCTCTAACTTCAAATTGCATCTTCAACTTCTGCTTTTTCTACACTTTTATACAAGCCATTTCCAGTTATTGGTACATTTTTTTCTTAAAATATCCTACTATTACAGATCAAGTTATATGAAAGGAAGGAATTCTTTCAGCTTTGGAGACTTTTCTTCCACTATGTGTTAATGTTAATAACTAATGTTATTAGTCAAAATCTGAATTTGGGGGCACCTGGGTGGCTCAGTCAGTTAAGCGTCTGATTTCGGCTCAGGTCATGAGTCCTGGGCTCTCTGCTCAGCGGGGAACCTACTTCTCCCTCTCCCTCTGCCTGCCCCTCCACCTGCTTGTGCGCTCTCTCTCTCTCTCTGTCAAATAAATAAATAAAATCTTAACACACACACACACACACACACACACACACACACACACCCCAAAACAAAATTTGAATTTGTGGGTTCCTTAGTCCCCCACTACAAACACCCATGGCAAAAACAAGCTCCTTCAGGCCAGGAACTATGTCTGCCTGATCTTTGTAGCTTCAGAACCTAGCACAGTGCTTGGCACAAAATAAGTGCTCATGAAATGCTTGTTAAGTACTGTCGGCTCAGCTGGGCAGCATTTATTATCTTGAAGTGGTACAATGTGGTCACCAGATGGATGTCCACTTGAGGCTACAATACATTGCTAAACAGTGATGTCCTCATGTAGTATGTGAACCTGGCCTGTTTATTGTACCACTGTATATCATGTGGTGAAGGCCACAGCCTACTACCTGCTTTGAGAATCAGGAGTCCAGTGATATGAATCACACACAGATAGTTTTCTTCTCCCAGAGTCCCCCCAGTTCAGGGGTAGAGGTGACATTCTTCTATGTCAGATTTCTAAAATACCCACGAGCTTCAGGGGATCTCAGAATCCTAGATGGTTTTCATAAACAAGAGTTTGGAAGGGCGTTTTAGATTTATGCATGGCAGTCTTAATCTGCTAAATATTTTAATAATCTTCATCTGTAAAATATCAAGTAGAGGGGCGATTGTGTTCCTAGGACAGTGTGCTACAGCAGAGGTGGGATCACCACACCATGTAAATGTGGATTAAACACAAAGAATAAATGGAAATTTAGGTGCACTTAATTATTTCATACTTTTGCCCCAAACTTCATTTAATCCCTTTCATTTCAGGGTTTAAAAGTTAATATCATGAAGTCTATTCCATAAAATACTATTTTTAAATTTACAACGATGGAATATTTTCACAGGTTCCTAACTTTGGTTCCATTGCTAGTTGTGTGACTTTGGTCAAGAAATCACTTGGCTCCTTATTATTGGTTTAGACTAGTCAAAAATAATCAGTTTCAGCTTGCATGACTTTAACCTTTAGTCTTTTGGTTGTAGTTGTAGGTAGCACTTTGTGGAGGAGGCCTTTAAGGCTATGTGTCAACCCTCCCAGAAGATGCCATGGTGACTCGGCCCCATGCGTCATGGGCATGTGGAAGAGGAGGGCAATATACATGTGGTTGTATGTGCAGATGCTGTTTTCTGTTTATTCTGTTCTAAACGAATTTTAAGGGTTCTTCAGTTCTAAAAGTCTAATTCTGTTTATAAACATGGAAATATGTTAATGATAAACTATCAGTGAATAATTATAATTATGTATAAGTCCTTTCTGTGTATACATACTTTAGCACAGAATAAATTTGGAAAGATGCTCATCAGATTATTGCTTGAAATAAGGTGGTAGAAATAAGGATATTTATGTATTTTTGTCTTTCTTTTCTTTTTTAATTTACTGAGTTGAGAATGAAGAGAGGACAGGAGGGAGTATGCAAGCAGGAGAGGGGCAGAGGGAGAGAGAGAAACTCAAGCAAATTCTGGCTAAGAGCAGAGCTGATACAGGACTTGATCCCGTGACCCTGAGATCATGATCCTAGCCAAAATCAAGAGTCGGATACTCAACTAACTGAGCCACCCAGGAGCCCACTGAAAACATTGATAGCTACTTTTCAAATTACTCTCGAAAGAAGTTTTACTTATTTACATCCTCACTATCTTGTATGAGAATGCTAGTCTCATTGAATCAATGCCAACAATTACTTACAGATGGAAGTAGTAACTTGTCTTGCTTGCTCTTGATTTAATTATGAGCAGTGTGATCTCTTTCTGGATTTTTTATACCTGATTCTGAGAACTGCCTGTTAATTTTCCATTCCTCCATTTTACATTGTATTTTTTTCTAAGAGTTCTTCCAGCAATGGTTAATGAGTTAACAGATGATAATAAAATATTATCTCAAAATTAGTTTCTTCTTAGTCATTTGTCATTGATGTCTTGAAAAAACAAAGATTCCATTCCACTTAGTTCAATAAACATTTAAGGAAAGCTTTCCAAATGCAGAGCTGCACACACTAGGGGGACAAAAAATTGAAATTGATAAAAGGTTAGCTGAGGAAGCCCACAACTTAATACAGAAAATGAAAACAAAAGGTCATGCTCTTATAATAGTATGAGGGTATAGGAGAGTGCAAGAGATTACTTTAGACATTTTGGAGTCAGCCATTGAAGGTTTAGTGGGGTAGGTGCCGTATGAACTCCGCATGAACTGGGCCTTGAAGGACGAATGTATTAGTTTCCTAGGCCTATTATAACAAAGTACCACCAACTGGTGGCTTAAAACAGCAGAAATTTACTATCTCACAGTTCATTTGGGAGGCTAGACCTCCCAAATGAAGGTATTGGTAGGGCCATGCTTCTTCTGAAACTCAGGGTGTAAAATCCTTCCTTTCTTCTCCCCTGCTTCTGGTGGGGGCCAGCAGTCCTTGGCCTTGATTGGTCTCTGGCTGCATCTGCCCAGTCTCTGTCCCTACTGTCAACTGGCAGTCTTCACTCTACGCATGTCTGTGTCTGTGTCCAAATTTCCCCTTTTCATAGGGTCACTGGACATACTGATTGGGTAGGACCCACCCCAATGACCTCAACTGAACTCGATCATCGGCAAAGACCCTATTTCCAAGTAAGGTAACATTCTTGGAATGGGGATTAGGGCTTCCATCTATCTTTCTTGGCGATACATTTTAACCCATAAGAATGGATAAGATTTCAACAGAGGAAAAGGGAGGACAGTTGGTAAAGGGTAGGTATCCTGGGAGAAGAGAAACAAGTAAAGACTGGTCAATACAGGGCATGTCCAGAAACATCAAGTACTTTGTCAGGTTTCTTGAGAGCATGTTGCAAGAAAGCTGTGGGAGAGGGCCTCATGCCCGTGCACTCTCCAGGGAACAGGCAACCACTGAAGCTGTCCATCATTGGTGTCTCAGAGAGATTATGCTGCAACTGTGTGGAGAATGAGTTGGATGGGGAAGCTAGTGGAGGCAGGGAAACCAGAGAGGAAACTTGGGCAGCAAATACAGAACTTCTCAAGCCAGGGGGTTAGGGCATCTGCACTCACCCCTAGACCTGCTCCATTTGGGGGACAAAAGGCCTGCTTCCTTGTGATTTGAAAATTCCACACTCCTGAGGATCTCCCGCTCCATCAGACAATGGTTTGAAATACCCTCCTATATTTCTTCATCTGACCGGGTGGCTTTATGATCTGTAGTACCACACCTGACAGAGGTCACACAGGTCGCTTACTTTACTCTACAAGAGGCCCCTGGGTTGTTTGTGACTCTCCGGAAGACCTTTCTTTCTGCCTTTCTCCTTAGCAGTTTCAGACGGGCTCGCCAAAACACCTGGAACCAAAAAAATGCAATTTGAAAAGCGTCTTCTCCTTTAAGTTCTTAAGAGCTTTTCTGCACCTTTTGCTCAAAAGAGTATATAAAAGTGGGTTAATGGCTGAATTAGGCAGTGCCAGCCAGGCAGATATTGTCTGCATCTGCAGAGGCAGTGTCTACCCACTGTTTACCATTGTGCTGGCCTGCGATATGCTTACGATTATGTAGGGGATCCAGCGACAAAAGAAAATAAAAGTCACCAGAAATAGATGAAAGGTACCATTGTGTATTCAGGACCGAAGTGTTGCACATTTCCAAAATGCCCTGTTTTCTGCTCCCAGGAGAAGAGGAGCTGGGTACGTGTAAAGTATCAGCCATCCTCTAAGACTAGGGAGCGTTCCCATCTGGGGGTGTTTTTCTTGAGATCCTCAAATACCTTTAGAATCTTCTTGGCTCTTCTTCACAGAGAAGGCTATACCTGGCTTTCTCTTTCTCAGCAATTGCCTTTCAATGTCACATAGCCAGTTGGCTTGATCCCTGGCGGCTTCTGTGGCTCCAACATAGCACAATGTGCCAACAGGCAGGTAGGAAGCAAGAAGAACAAAACTTTGTAAGCCTGAAATGGGTTAGCCTGAGTGCCCAGTGTTGCAAGCAGCTGGCTGATATTCAAAAGACCACTGTCTCAAACACCGTCTCAACAGAGAGGAAACCTTGAAAAAGCAACTTAAATTCAGATTCAAATTCCAGGGCTAATACTTGTTTTAAGGATGTCTTCTGTTCTGTGCCAGACACCATGCTTCTATCTGGACACATTGTAGCCAGTGTGTATGCTCAAGGTATGCAAGAGACCAAAAAGCTATCCCCCAGACAGGCAGGACTGAATGCAGTAGGCTGAGTTCTCACCGATAACATAACATTTATAATCGCAAGGCATCCTAGTGGGAGATTAGGGATCCTTGATTGTGGTACATTTTCTTAATGCAATGTTTTTAAATTCTAGCCCCAAATGTATTCATTGCCCTCTGGAAGAGTTAGATATCAATTTTTCAGAGAGTAATTTAACTTTAAGATAGAAATGGCTTTTGTCAACATGAATCTACAGTTTATTCACTTATTGCAGATTTTTTTAGCACCTTTCATGGGTGGGAGCTGAAGTATCCCCTAATCCATGCAATTAGACTTTAGAATAAACAAATATATGAACACCTTAACAGCAAGTATCAGCCTAGGAAAATCTACACAAGCAATACTTCTTTTTAAACCATAAATAATAACCAGGCTGCATTATCCTTGCATTCAAGAACACTTTAAAAGAAAGCCCTTTTCTCCTTAGTATATAATAGCAGGAGAGAAAAGCATTCAGGATCATTCTTTCTTAGTATGGTATGTGCTCAGGAAATAAAGACATTTATTTAAAGAAGTATAGATAATTTTATTTCTTTAGGGAGAGAGAGCACGCAAGCATGCACGGGTAAGGGGGGGACAGAGGGAGAGGGAGACAGAATCTCAAGCAGACACCATGCACAGCGCAGAGCCCGACACAGGGCTCAGTCTCAGGACCCTGAGATCATGACCTGAGCCAAAATCAAGAGTCAGATGCTTACCCAACTGAGCCACCCGGGTGCCCCTAAAGAAGTTAATCAGTATCCTCTTCCAAGGGAGAGTGAATCATGGGAGGAAGATGAGCTTTAAGGCGTTTTCTGGTATTACAAATCCATGTCTAAAGCATCAATAATGGTGACTATGCTTAAAATGTTTTATCAGGGAAAAAAATTATGTACTGCATCTGTAAATGGGATAGTAACAGTACTTATGTCATAGGGTTATAATAAGGATCAAATGAGATAACACCTGCAAAGCACTTACATGGTGCCTGGGCTAGTACCAAAAAATGCTAGAAGCTACTGGTATTTGCTACTAATTAGTGTGTTGTTCAATAAGCTACACTTTCTCACTATTCAATATAAAAATCACATAAATGTAGGCAGTATTGTGTTTAAACAAGAAGTGATTTTTTAAAAGCATGTATTTTTTTCCACCCAAATCTGCTATGTAATTAGTTTACCCAAACACAGGTATTTAATGAAGAAAATAGATTGTCACTTTTAGGAACCTAATTTTTTATTCTCAATAATGTACTGTCTCGATCTTGAGACAAAGTGTTGGAACAGAAGATGAACCAAATAATAATAATAAGTTTTGATTTTCTCCTTTTATCTCATTCCCTAAATGTGAAACCATGTACATACTGTCCTATTTTTTTTTCCATTCTGGTAATGGAGAATCAGTTAAATGTCCAAGAAGGCATTTTGTAATATTTGCTTGCCCTGGCAATAGGCAGCTGTAATATTGCTCCCTTTAGACAGATAATACTTTTCTTTCTGTTAGTACTGTGGCCTGAGTCTATATGAGTCTAATCTTAAACAATTTTCTCTTATCATTTTTGTGTTTTGTTCCTTAAAACACAAATCAGAAACAGGCAGTTTAATACACTGTAGGTGTGAGTATAAATTGATATGATATGATTTGGAGGTTGCTTTAACAATTTTTATTAACTATTTAAGTGTGTGTCCTCTCTCATCCTATAATTTCACTTCTAGGGATTTCCCCCAGAGATATTTGCACAAGTGCCCAAAAACATACATACTAGGATGTTCACTGAGGTGCTATTTATGGTGGAATAACACTATTCACAACTCAAAATTAGATCAGTAAGAGGGCTGGTTAAACAAGATATGATGCTTCAGAGAACAGAATGCTATGCTATTGTTAAAAAGACTAAACTAAATGTGCATGAAAATATGGGCAGGAATGGGTACAAGACCACGAAAGAGTGGTTATTCCTCTAGAGCTGTTATGGAGGATCTTAATTTCTCCACTATATACTTCATTAACATTTGAATTTTCAAAATAAGAATTAATTGTTTTGTAAGCAAAAATGCACACACATGCAAACACATACTAAATACATATAAAAACTCAGAAGACAGTGCCGGGCAAAGCAGAGTGGCTGGTTGAGCTAAAGCAGTAATCGACTTCAAGTCTAGCATGCTTTTTTTTTTTTTTTTAAGATATTTATGTATTTATTTGACAGAGAGAGAGATCACAAGTAGACAGAGAAGCAGGCGTGGGGTGGGGAGCCAGGGTCCCTGCTGATCTCTAGAGAGCCCGATGCTGGGTTCGATCCCAGGACCCTGAGATCATGCCTGAGCCAAAGGCAGAGGCTTAACCTACTGAGCCACCCAGGTGCCCCTCTAGTGTGCTTTTTAAAAAATAACCCCACTTGCGTTCTTGTGCAAGCCACGTATGGCATCACAAAAGGAGAGCTCTTAGAAGTCAGTAAACTCTGTTCTCTAAAAATTTAGCATTCTTTATGACCCCAGGACTCCTCCTTCCTCTGTCCCTACTGTCACAGCCTTAATGACTCACTCAATCCCTGGCCCCCAGCCTCTGGGCGTTCTTGAAGGGACTCTGGTGAATGAGCTTGTTCTCTTGAGGCAGATCCAATGGAAGATTCGTGCTGCCTGTAGGAGGATGCTGTAAAGGCTCCTTGAGAACAAATCTGGGGCATAGTGGCACGATCAGTTAGAGATGCCCACCATCTTGCATTTGCTAACTCAGACCATGCATACCATGATGAACACCGTCCCCAAAGCGACCACCACTTCCACAGCTTCTCACCAGGCTTGGTAACTCATTAAGAAGTTCTTGAAACTTGGCAAAACAGAGAGCAAACCTCCAACACATTGGGTTCTGAGTCGTCATTTGGGTTACTGCCTATTTGGTTTCTTGGAGTACATATTTTGGAAAGTAGAGGAGGATTATCAATTGCCCAGAATTTTTCTATTTTCTTTGAATGGTTCATTTTTCCTTGGGTGTTAAGAATTTTTATAAGTTTATTTGCTGTATTATCACAATGTCTTGGAATAATAGAATCATAAATTTATTTCATTCTTTGGCCGCTGAGCATAAGGATACTCAAACCGACTCTGTTCTTGTTCTTTTATCTCCAGGAGGCCCTATAGCTCTAAAATGCGGCATCTTTTCTTTTTATGCTTATTTCTGTCATATATAGATCTACTAAATTACTCGGTATTACCTTATTTTGGAGTCTATCACATCTTATTATATTCCAAATTCAACGTTTGCATATTTTATCTTCTTTTCAGTTGAATAAATAAATGTTAAATGTCAATGAGTCGAAAAGTGTTAACAATCAGGGTTGCACTGAACCTAATGATAAATATTTGGCCTTTAAAAGATTCTTAAGGGACGCCTGGGTGGCTCAGTGGGTTAAGCCTCTGCCTTCAGCTCAGGTCTTGATCTCAGGGTCCTGGGATCGAGTCCCGCATCGGGCTCTCTGCTCTGCAGGGAGCCTGCTTCCTCCTCTCTCTCTGCCTGCCTCTCTGCCTACTTGTGATCTCTCTCTCTGTGTCAAATAAACAAATAAAATCTTTAAAAAAAAAAAAAGATTCCTAAAAATGTGACTCTTATTTGTGCAAGTCTTTAAAACTAATGGAAATGTCTTTGTTAATTATGAATAGATGCAATAAGAGTTTTAAAAATAGTATCAGAGGGAAGGGACCAGGGGTGATACAGCTGACTACTGAATCTGGGTTTTTTCACTGTTAAACATTTTTCTTAGTATATAGCCACAGAGCTTCAAAGAGGACCACAAGTTTATAAAGAAGAATTCCATTTCTCTCTTAGTTTTGGTTTTGGATATATGAGAAGGAAAGAATGGAGTATCTCCTTTGGGTTCAGAATGACAAATAGACCTCACTCTAAGTCCAGTGGAAACTCAAGGAATTCTAGTTCTCTCCATTGCACACACACACAATACATACACACACACACACACACACACGCACACACTATATATATGTACACATACCTATAGCACTACATACCTAAGTATATATGTATATATATGTGTGTGTGTGTGTGTGTGTGTGTGTGTGTATATATATAAAATGAAAGTTGCAAGGTATTTCTCATCTGACTTGAGTAAATTATTCTTATCAATATTTTTACACATCTCCTAAGGGAAATCTTTTTTCAGGAAGCTAATCCTATTTATGTCTATAGGAATTGGAGTAAAAAATATAAAGTATCTTGGGGTGCCTGGGTGGCTCAGTCAGTTAAGTGTCCAATTCTTGATTTTGGCTCAGGTCATGATCTCAGGGTTGTGAGATCGAGCCGCGTGTCCGGCTCTGTGCTGGGTGTGGAGCCCGCTTGGGATTCTCTCTCTCCCTCTCCTGCTCTTCCATCCCTCCCCCATCTCTTAAAATATATACTGTATATATTATATATATATAATACCTCCTATGCCTGGTCTTATATATATTATAATATATAGCATATCATAATATATAATATATAGTACCTAGACTTGAGATGTCATAAATGATACTAGTTGCTCTTTCCAAGGAATGCGAGTTCAAACCACAAGGCTGGTACACAGCTCTGTGCATCACTGTCTCCAAACTTCACTGTGAAATAGTTTCCGAAGTAAGCTGAGGCGGTATTATGCTACAAGTGCTACCACCCTCCTTACTGCACTGAGACCAGTGTCATTGGATATGTTTTGGGATAAAAAGCAACAGGAACTATATACTCTTAAGATTTTATCAGACAACTGTCTAGCTCACTTTTAAAGTTTTAAAAACTGACATATAATTGGCATGCCATAAAATTTGCCCTTTTAACATATAATATTTAACACATACTGGATTTTTGTATATTCAGAGCTGTGCAACTATTACCACTACCTAATTAATTCTAAAACATCTTCATTCCCTAAAAGGAAATCCTGTACCCACTGGTATTCACTCTCCCTCTCCCCCAAGTCCTTGACAACTACGAATCTGCTTCCTGTCTTTATAGACTTACTTATTCTGGACATTTCATACAAATGGAATCATATAATATGTGTTTTTTTGTATCCCCCTTCTTCCCTTAGCAAAATGTTTTCAACATTCATCCACGTTATGGGAGTGTTGGGGTTAACATAGAGCACGAAATCAGCCATAATACCTGGCTTACTAAAAGGGAACACGGAGGCTGCTGAAGGCTACGAAAGGTTTGGGAGAAGGGCATAGGCCTTCGGAATGCCTAGGCCTGCCCTGCGGGACCACTCTGCCTTTGCAATGCGGCCTGGCGGTTGCCCTCCCCAAAGCTTTCTTAGCCCAAACAGCTGCCCTGTGATCTAAGAGATGTATGCATTGTCCCTTAGGCTATGTTTAGCAGAACTTCTACAACACGCAGATTAGCATCTTGTATCTTTCTGGTAAACAGATCCTCCTAGTTCCTGTAAGACCCCTTTGTCACACAGCCTGTGCTGGAGAAACAGTGATAAGGATTTGTGATTATTCTGCAGGACCAATAAAAGTGGGAGCAAAGAAGAGCAAAGGGTCTTCCTCTCTGAGCGTTGACCCCCACCCACCTCATCTTCTCTCTTTCACAGCAAAGTTTGGAGTAATCTTTAATACAGTGATTGTATTACATATACATATGTTTATGTATACATATACATATACGTATGTTTATGTATATGTAATACAATCACTTTCCCTGCACAGGAGGTGTTAGTACTTCATTCTCCTTTGTAGTTAAATTTCATTATATGGATATGTCACGTTTTGTTTATGCCTGTATCCATTGATGGACATTTGGGTTTTTTCCACCTCTTGGCTATTGTGAATGGTATTGCTATGAATATTCACATACAAGTATTTATTTGAACACTTGTTTTCAATTCCTTTGAGTAATACCTATAAGTGTTATGGTAAATTCTATGGTTAACTTTTTGAGGAACTACTAAACTGTTTTCCATAGGAAACACACCATTTTTCATTCATACTAGCAATGTATGAAGATTTTAAGTTCTCCACGTTCTTGCTAATATTTGTCAGTTTTGCTGATTACAGCTATCCTAGTGGGTTAGAAGTATTATGTCTTTGGGGTTTTGATTTTCATTTCCCTGATGACTAATGATGTTGACCATGTTTTCATGTGTTTACCGGCCGTGTGTACATATTTCTTCAAATCTTTAGGCATTTTGTACTTGGGTTGTCTTTTTATTCTGATTTCTTTTTAGGAGTTTGTCAAGCACCCGACATACCAAATGTCATTTATCCAGAATGAAGGGAACTACTCTCAGACTTCCATAATGAAAAAAATCCAAATCTTCTTTTCTTCCATCATAGAAAAACATATATTTAACTAGATTTCCTTTTTAAACATGTAGTAAAAGGACCAAAGTTTAAGTCTTTTTCTGTGTGATGAAAGTATTTGATAGTACAATTTTATCTGTGATATGTGAATGAATAATATCTACCTTACAGGGTGGTTGTAAGAATTAAATAGATATTTAGTTCGCCCCTATATCCTAGGACATAGTACAGTGCAGGGCATATAATAAACACCCAGATGCTGAATGAATTAATAAAGTACCCAATGGAGTCCCACAGGCATATCGGATACGTACATGGTCCCTTCCCATCCTCTTCGGGAGACTTGAAGGAGGGAAGAATAACCATACTGCTAGCAGATCTAGAATCCTCTGAACTGTGTCGATTGTCACTTGCCACCTAAATACCATGGGATTTATGGAGCCCGATCATTTAAAGATAGGTATACTGGAGGGGCACCTGAGTGGCTCAGTAGCTTAAAGCCTCTGCCTTTGGCTCAGGTCATGATCCCAGGGTCCTGGGATGGAGCCCCACATCGGGCTCTCTGCTTAGTGGGGAGCCTGCTTCCCCCTCTCCCTCTGCCTGCCTCTCTGCCTACTTGTGATCTCTGTCAAACAAATAATTAAAATCTTAAAAAAAAAAAAAGATGGGAATACTGAAACTCCACTTGTCTCCATTGAAAAATGGGAGTTAGAATATGTTGGAGAGTTCTTGGGTTTAGAAAGGTAAGAAGACACTCACAGGTTATAGCATGCCTAACTCTGTGAGTCAGTATGTTTCCTGATTTCACGTTCTGTATGTCGGTACATGAGACCCCCAGCAAGGAGATGCCCATCATCACTGCGCCTTAAATGGAGAGTGCAAAAGCAACTCAAGACACTGAGGTGCCTTCAACCCAGGGACGTTGTTTGACTTCTGGAAATGGTTGCAGGGCAACTGTCATAATTGATATTTCAGTTGACAATTAAAATTTCAGATAACCTCTGTCTCACAACCCACCCCCCTCATAGAACCCCCCCCCCATTTTATCCTCCATTTTATCCTTGGTTATTTTATCAGGAAAATTCATTTCTCACCTTCTGATATTATTGTCAATGTGCACAGTCCAACACATCTGCTTACACATCTTTATAAACAGTGTTTGATGCTGGACCTGAGGAGAAAAAGTTTATCGCAAACTGAAATTTTCAATCTCTGTAATATGAAATTGCCTATTAGGGGCAAGACAGTTTGTAATATGTAATAGGTGGAAAGTAGAAATGACTTACTTATAGCTTAAATTAATGCAACATGAATAACTCAAGTCACAGAAAGGATTATTTTATACTTTAAAGTAATTTAAAAATAGCACAAAATTTGTGCTTTTAAAAAGATCTTTTTTTAAAAAGATTTTATTTATTTATTTATTTGACAGAGAGAGAGAGAGAGAGAGCACAAGCAGGCAGAGAGGCAGACAGAGAGAGAGGAGGAAGCAGGCTCCCCGCTGAGCAAGGAGCCCGATGCGGGGCTCGATCCCAGGACCTGAGATCATGACCTGAGCCGAAGGCAGAGACTTTAACCCACTGAGCCACCCAGGCACCCCAAAAAGATCTTATTTTTTTTTTAAGAGATAACATTGCTGAACACTTGACTAATCTTTAGAAACAAAATGAAATTTACTTCTTAAACCTTTTAGACACACAGGCACCTGGGTGGCTCAGTCGGTTAAGTATCCAACTCTTGGTTTCTGCTGGGGTCATGAGAGTCCTGTGATGGAGCGCCCCATGGCTGGCTCTGTGCTCAGCATGGAGTCTTCTTGAGATTGTCTCCCTCTCCCTCCCTCTCTGCCCCTTTCCCTGCTTGTTTCCTCGCTTGCTCGCTCTCCCTCTCAAAATCTTAAAAAAAACAAAACAAAACAAAAAAACAACCCTTTAGACACAGGGAAAATACTGTGAATCAACAAATCTCTTTTAGTTCCGATCCTAAACTGTAGTTAATTTCATCTCTTGAAGATACACCAGGTAGAATGGAAAGACTAAGATACTCTGGTAGCTTGGATGAGTTCCCAAAGGAAATACATTTTCTAGCAATGCCCTGAGGGGTAACATCTGCCAATTCTATGCTCCTGAAAGATAGTTCTTACTTTATGGGATCTGGAGAGCAGAACCTCCTTTCAACCTCTGGGATTTCGTAGCAGTTGCTACCTGTGATCTGATCACTCAACGGTGCACTTTAACCAGCTGTGGGTCTTCATTGGGGTTTGAAATAACATTCAGAGAAAAGCAATGGCTACTTATATATTGGCAATCTTCTCTCTCTCACGACCCAGACACTGACTCGGCTCTACTGACTGAGATAGTTAGCTGAGATTTAAGGCCAAAGCAGAGCTAAAGGAAAAGGATGTGCCTGTGATGCAGCAGATGTAATGTGAAAAACCATTAGAAATAACATCGAAACAAATTTATGAAAATAGCTGAATTGTTTTGGCTAGTGGTCAAATTCTTGGAACTTGAAGCTGCAAAAGATAATGGTGTGGCCTTGTAAGCACTCCTACTCTGAAATACAGGTTTTATCTAAAAGGCTGTAGATGCAGAGAGATAGTAGATGATAGCCACAGAGTGTCATCCCTGAGATGGAGCCCCTTGTTGGGCTCCTAGCTTAGCAAGGAGTCGGCTTCTCCCTTTCCTTCTGCCTCTCCCCTTGCTTGTGCTTTCTCTCTCAAATGAATAAATTAAATCTTTAAAAAAAATTCTAATAGATCACTAATAGAACAATTAAACATACTGGCTTTATTTTTTTAAATTCAATTTAACATATAGTGCATTAGTTTCAGAGGTAGAATTTAGTGGTTCGTCAGTTGCATAGAATACCCATGCCCATTCCATCAAGCACTTCCCGAATGCCCATCACCCAGTTAGAGAACCCACCCCTACTCCAGCAACCCTCAGTTTGTTTCCTATAGTTCAAAGTCTCTTATGGTTTGTCTCCCTCTCTGTTTTCATCTTATTTCCATCCCTCCCCCATGTTCATCTCTTTTGTTTCTTAAATTCCACATATGGGTGAAATCTCTGACTTATTTTGCTTAGCATAGTGCACATTATAAATGGCAATATTTCATTCTTTTTGATGGCTGAGTAATATTCCATTGTGTTTATCTACCACATCTTCATCCATCAGTCAATGGACATCTGGGCTCTCCATAGTTTGGCTATTGTGGACAATGCTGCTATCAACCTTAGGTATGCCTTTGAATCACTATGTTTGTATCCTTTGGATAAATACCTAGCAGTTCAATTGCTGGGCTGTAAGGTAGCTCTATTTTTAACATTTTGAGGAACCTCCTGTTTTCCGGAGTGGCTGCACCAGTTTGCATTCCCACCAAGAGTGTAAGACGGTTCCCCTTTCTCCACGTCTGCATCAACATCTGCTGTTTCCTGACTTGTTAATTTTAGCCATTCCGACTGGTATGAGGTGGTATCTCATTGTGGTTTTGATTTGTATTTCCCCAACGCCGACTTTAATAGCATGGCAAGCATATATTTAAGTATGCACTGCTTATCATTGTCAACCTATCATATCACATTAATACTGTCAATTACAATTACAGCAAGACAAGGATCTTGATGAATGCAAAATACATGGAAATACACTTTCTGGTTGTAGAGTTCTGTGTATCACAGTGTCTCACATATATTATTCCCAATTTTAAAACATAAATTATTTTATACATTACACATAGTCACATAATTAAAGGTCTCTTTTCACTGAAGAAAACCAAATATCTACAGACTCTTACACCGGTTTCTTTTAAGTAAGTTGTTTTTTAAATTTTATTTTATTTATTTATTTATTTATTTATTTATTTTTGCTAAGTCCTATTTCACTGTGTCTACTTTCCCTTATTTTATTCTCTGGAATACTGCTACCCCAGGAAAATCTTTATCTTCATGATTAGGACTCTCTTATGTTTTCTTTCCTTCTCCCATTGAAGAGGACCACTTGAAGTCTTCCTTGGTAACTATGGCATATTTGTCTGTGTATTATAACATATTATAACATTATTCATCTTGTTTTGCCACAGGACGTATTATACTACTCAGGCTATTTTCTTTATTTCTCTAATTTGTACATTTCACTCAGAACATAATAATGGAGCAGAGATAATAAAGATTTAATATGGAGTCGTTTAAAATTGTGTCTGCTATATAATAAAGGCTAGATTTTAAGACACCAGAAAAACCGTATTCTGTATTTTCATGTTTTTATTACAACTGCTCTTTGGTTGAAACACCTATAAATGCACAACAGTATGTACTTAGTAACTATTTGTTAGCATAGAAATATCTTTAAGATACTCTCTGCTGAACTGTCTTTAAAATGTATCTACAAGTCTACATGAAACTAGACTTACCAAAATAACTTATTTTTATGTTTCCTCATTTAACTTTTTCAAACTCTGCCTAAACTGAATTCTATTTGTCTTTGCGACAGTTTCCTTGGGACAGTGGTATCAGTTCCCTCCCCACAAATTACTGGTCTTGTAAAATCCGTGCGGAGTCTAATGGTTTATCACTGTTCAAGCTACAAGAACTTATCATCTCATCACTATGGCAATGCTTGTTGCTCAAGATTTGTACATTTTCTATGTACATGTTCATTGTACTCAGACACCAGATCTCCTACTTTGTTCTTGAAGTCATCTTGTGGGGGAATTATTCACTTGAGAACTTCCATAGAGATGATCTAAGGCGAGCAGTCCCCTTGTATCTTCCAGAGGCTTCCCTTCCACCATGACCCCTGGCTCCACTTGTATGTCTCACGCTGGCTGTCATGTCAATAAAGAGGAATGGTGTGATTGGCCATGAAATGAAACGACCCCGGCATCATTTTTACTTGTTTTATCCTTTTAAATTGGACTCTGAATGAATTACCAAACATGTGGGTTATTAGCTCTACTGTGCGAAGATGCATTGCTTGACCCTCTCACATTGTATGGTTTTAACAAGTGGTGGGAGTAGGCTGGAGGGGTAGATTTTAAGAGATGGTAATAGTTGCAAGGGTAGTCATCACAGTATTATAAACTTCTTTAATGTCTTTATATGTTCCAGTCACAGATGATATTGGAACTTAATCCAGTGCCATTTCCATCTTGTTCAAATGAGAAAATGGCTCTCGTGGGAATTCTTTTGACTGAGTCCACCTGCCACAGGGTATTAGCAGATTAGAGCAAATGTTGGGAGGCGCCTCATGTCATCTAAGTGAACAATAGCACACTTGTTTGCCTTTCTACCTTCAAGGATATCTGAAGGTCGACTTTTGAAGAGAGCACTTTGTGAACGTAAAAATAGCCACATATTTGTATAGAAATAAACAGACACTTGACTAAAAGGGGGATCTTCCAACCGCATAGTCACAAATAAGAAAGGCTAGCATGGCAGACCAGTTCTCTTTGTGTCTGCTCTCCTGTGTGCTGAAGGCTTCCCTGCCCTGGACATCTCCCTCTCAGGGAGGCCCTGTCTTAGAGATGCTCAGGATCACACTGAAGCTGTGCACAGTGGTCTGCAATCCTGTCCCACTGTTGACACAGGAGAAAACCCAAAGGGGGAGGTGGTGAGAGAAGTGTTTTTTCTTTCCAGAATGTTGCATTCCAGAAAGGATTGAAATGGGCAGATTTCTTGATGCTGTTCCCGTACTAAGAGAGAACAAGATAATAGCGGTTAGGCCATCTTACTGGGTCTTATTCCTGGAATTTTTCATGACCCCACTGCATGGTAGGGGTCTGCAGGAATCATGCAACGGGCCCTTAATTCCTTTTCTACAAAATGGAAAGAGTAACGTGTGCCTCATTCTTATGTAATAGGATGTTTTATGCACACTTAAGAAATGTTCACTGAAGAAATAAACTCTATGGGCAGACAGTTTTTAAGGTGCAATAAATATCTTATTTTTAACATCCATAATATTAAATGAAAGAAAATGCTTTTTCTTTTTTCTCCTTGAAGAAAACAATGATATTTTTAAAAAGTTGATCTACCATGACAAGTGGCAGAAGACACTCAGAACAGTGGTACTGTAAAGAATAAATGGTGCGGTAAAGAATAAATGGAGAATTAAAAGAGTGATTAGTTTGGGTTGTCAACCAGTAATGTGGGCAATAGGAGAACGAATATTAGAGGCTTGTACTAATTCCATATGCCTCTGGAAACAGGAAACTGCACTGGGCTTCAGTTATTGAAGAAGAAATTATTTTTAGCAGTGTGTCATGCCTCATTCTATAATTCATTTAAAAAAAGAAAAGCTCAAGCTTAAAACTGGTGAAGCCCGAGGTCTAAAGTCTCCATTGGAATAAGCCTTCAAGCAAATACACAGAAACAACGGGCTTGGGTGACCAGAGTCCTGCCTTCTCACAGTGGAGAGTTTTGCAGAAGTCCGGAGGAGGAGATGTGACCACGCTTCAGCTAGAAGCAGGTGCAGCCGCCCTTCCGCAGAGAAAGAACAATGTCTGGACTGAGCCGGCATTGGTTTGTCATACCCCGTGGCGACTGCCAGTCGTTTGCGGGCTTTTGTCTATGCTTTGTGTATTACTTGACTCAGCTTGAGCCAAAGGAATCAGCAGACTAAGCTGGAGTCTACCTTTCTGCAAAGAGTGTAATGTTTGATGTTTCTGAACATTTTTGCCACACGTAACCCCTACCCCGAGCTCCTGCTGCCTTACAAGCTCTTCTCACATGAAAGTACAAGACTCTAAAATAGTACCTTCCACACACTCTACTCCCATTTAGGAGGCAAGCAGACAGTGTTTTCCGACAGCTGGCTGTCCATCTGGTGTTTGATGTGTGGCAGAAAAGCACGGTGGGGTAATAAGGGAGATGGATGTTTCTCTGGGTGACAACCTGGCGTTCCAGAGAGCAGACTCCCCTGGGCTCCCTGCCCTTCTGCCCTGAACACTGCCTCTCCCCACAGGACCGCAGGCTCTGTCTTCACGGTGTAGTGCCGCTGAGCTCTCTCTCGTACCTACCTGGCTTTTCATTGATTCGCAATATCCTCATCACAACAAACCTTTCTACCACTTTGTTCTGCTGCTGTCGGCACGAATCATTGGTAAAGGTTTGTAACAACTTCCATTCTTGTCCCATTTTGATTCACGCCTGAAATTCTTCATTTTTATTTATCTGTGAACGTTTTCTGGCGTCTGTTCTACAAAACCAGGAGGGACATTTAGGCTAGACAAAAAGCCATCACCTTGCAAACCATGTCAGACCAAAGATAATTTTTTTAGACTTTGAAAAAAAAATTCTTTAAAACTTTGATAATCTTCAGTTTGCTATGTTTGACGTTAACGAACAGTTCAAATATCTGCGTACACATTGCCATTTTACGCATACCCAGCTTAAGAATTATTTGGACAGTTAAATTCTGAAACAACTACATTTTAAAAAATTATACTTGGTATCTACAAAAATGTTTTGCACTTTTGACAGATAAATGCTTTACAAGTGATAACATGTGAAAGAAGCATGAATTATTTACATGTCAGAATTGTCTGAATTCCCTTAGTAATAGATAAAAGGACTATTTCCAAAACAACGTAAGTGCCACCCTTAAAAAAAAAGTCAACCATTGTATGTACACTCTAAAACATAAAAATAATTTAAAATTGTATTCTCAGTCTTAGTGTTATCTTAAAATGAGCTTTACTTGGAATTGATTAAGGAGAAGTACCCAAAGGCTGTCACTTGAACAGGAGCAACTGCGGTGAGTTGTGATTATCAGAAAATCCACCCCACTAGGAAGGAGAGAAGCATCCCAAGGGCAGCCTGGCCTTCTCACGGTTTAGAGCCCCTCTTCGGGATCCATGAACATTTTGCTGTAAAGATGACAGCCACCTGCTCTCTCCCCATCCAGTGCTCTTTCCTCTGTTTCAATTCGTCCTCATATTCTTTGTCCATTGGCAATGAGAGGGACGCTGTCCTGATTAGCTGGGTCCTGATGTCTAGTCTCAGGAATCCTTTAGTTCACGAGATGGGAGAAAACAGCCCAGCGATGGCCAGCGTCAGCCAGGCCTGCTTTGGGCCTTGCTCCCACCTCCTATGTTGAAAAACCAAGTGCTTCTTGTTCTCTCCGCAGAGACAGAAGAAAACAATGGACTGAATTTGCTTGCAGCTTGTGAGGCCAAACTGGCTATATGTGGATTGTAACAAACATGGAAATCTTTGCTGTGAAATTTATGGTTTCAAATAAGTGAATCGAGGACTACTTTGGAGTGTTAGCACACAGCTGTTTTATTTAAAATGGAGGGGAAATCTCCTGTTTTAAGAAGCACAGTTTGAAGGGGCCTAATGAGGTACCTATATATGCAAATAAGCAGCCTAAAAAGTAGCACCATACCATCTTGAAAATAGACTAAAAGGTAAATCAAGAAGAGGCAAGAAATAAAAAGATGCCAACACAATGTAACAACAAAATATGTTTAAAGAAATGTATAATCGGCGTTCCAGTATGCACTAGTTATGCAGTTTCTGAACTTCAAGCATGATGAAAAGATCAAAAGAAACAACAGTAAAAAAAACCACTTTTGTGAAAGGGGAAAAAAATATTTCAACACCTGAGCCTGGTTTTAGATCATTTATTTTTTATCTAAAACATAATGGCTTAATATGCTTTCTGATTTTAATTTTTCTCTGAGGTGGCTATCCTGCAGAAAATATTGCTCACTCCCCACTAGACAAAGGACAGATGGGGAGAGAGTGAACAGCAGGTAGCAGCAAGGTCAAATGAAAGACAGTGTGACCAGAAGTGACAAGGCACAGGACAGTCTCCGTCTCGCCCTCTCTGAAGCTGAGGTAGGACTCTGGTCCGATTTCCTAGAAGCAGGCACATGCCACAAAGCATCAGGGAGTCTTACAGTTTGTACTGAATCTCATGGAGGTTAGGGGTGACCTTGTAAGACCATAGATTTTATTGAGAATTAGTCAGCGAATGCCTTGTTTCCATCTTTCTATTTCACTGTCAACTGCCAGGTGTTGAAACTCTTTTCCGCTCATGGCCTTTTTACCTTTTGATTTTCAGCAGTTTGATTATGTCTGGGCAAGGTTTTCTTGAATTTTATCCAGTTTGCATTCACTGAGCTTCTTGAAATCTGTAAATCTACGTCTTTCACCAAATTTGGGAACTTTTCAGCCATCTTATTTTCAAATAGTTTTTCTGCACCAGTCACTTTCTTCTTTCCTTCAAGGACTCCAATAACATGAGTGTTGGACCTTCAGTATTGTCCCACAGGTCCCGAAGCTCTATTTTGTTTTGTTTTGTTTTCCCTCGTCCAATGGATCAATTATATTGATCCACATTCAGGTTTATTGACTCTGTATTCTGCCATCTCTGTTCTATTACACAGCTCTCATCATGGTTAATTTTCTTTTTATTTCAGATATTTTTCAGTTCCAAGATTTCCATTTTTTTTATGCTTTCGATTTCTCTGCTGAAAACATTTCTTTCTATTCATGATTTCAGTAATACTTAATAATATACTTAATATACTTAATATTAAGTATTACTTAATATACTTAAGTAATACTTAATCTCATAGAGATTCATTATAAAAGTGCTTTAAAGTCTTTGAACTGGACAACATCTGGATGATTTGGAAGGTGCATTAATTGATGGTCTTTCTCTTGAAAGTTGGTCAGAGTTCAAGGTTCTTTGTATGTCAAATAATTTGGGATTGTATCCCGGACATTTAAAATACTATGTTGTGATTCTCTGGGTCCTGTTAAAATGTCTAGAGAAGGGGCGCCTGGGTGGCTCAGTGGGTTAAAGCCTCTGCCTTTGGCTCAGGTCATGATCTCAGGGTCGTGGGATCGAGCCCCACATCAGGCTCTCTGCTCAGCGGGGAACCTGCTTCCTCCTCTTTCTCTGCCTGCTTCTCTGCCTACTTGCGATCTCTGTCTGTCAAATAAATAAATAAAATCTTTAAAAAAAATGTGTAGAGAATGTTGGTTTTATTTTTTCAGCAGGTTATCAGCCTGTGTGGGTTTAGATCACAAGCTGGATCTCACCTTCTGTGGACAGTGTTTCTAATATCAGTTTGGTTCTCAAAGCCTTCACTATCCTTGGAGGAGAGCATATGACTATGTCAGTTCATTCACAGAACTGGGTTCGTTCTTCGGATCTCTCTTCTCTGAGATTTTCTTCATGGGTCCTTTTCTCAGGCTTCTCTGGGTAAAAGGATGGTTTTCTTTAAGAGTTTTTAGCCTCCTGTGCTAAAGGAGATCACAGGTCCACACACTGACCACCCCCTTTAGGGTGAAGCAGTGAGAAAAAAAAAAGAAAGAAAAATAGCAGGGCTTCCTCCACACCCTTCTCATAACAGGAGCCCTTTTCCTGCAATGACAGTGCAGATCCACGACTGGCCTCAGGTTAGGGCTGGGAGAGGAAACACAAAGTAGAAAAATGAGACTCCTCCCTTGCTTTTCAGCTTACAGGGATTCTGCTTCCCACTCCTCTGATCAGAAAGTGAGCATTTCACTGATTTGAATCCTCTCCAGGAAAAGCTATACGATAAGAAGCAAAAAAAGAAAACAACAAAAAAACCCCAAAAGGCCAAACCCTGCAAAAATCCCAGCAGAAAAACTGTCACCACCACGGTGGTTTTTTTTTTTTTTTAATTTCATTTTATTTTTCAAATTTTGAAATCTTTCCTTAATCTTCCCTGTCCTTTTTTTTTACTTTTCAGAGTCTCCAAGTAGCGTATTCAAAGGGAGAAGTAAAGTTAAAATAGAGTTTGATTGTATATATGTAAAAATAAATGCAATTGCATATAAAACTTCTTTAAAAAGACCAGTAGGTAAAAACAAAAACAAACAAACAAACAAAAAGACCAAAATTATCATCTTGGTTATTTTGGACTGGTGAGATTATGGTTTCTTCCCCGATTTTCTATTTTTTATGTGTTTTATAACATACCTTTCTCAACTTTTTGTATTTAATTCTGTTTCTTCCTCATCTTTGGTTAGTTAAGTCTTCACTGAAGAAGCATGTAGTTTACAATCATTAGAAACCATTAAACTTTATACCAGCTAGATTGCTTTCAGCTTCAAGAAACAGAAATCACCAACTCAGTGACTTAAACAATAACAAAAGTATTTTCTCACCTAATATAAAATCCACAGGAAGATAGTTGGAGGGTTGGTTGACTCTACAGCTCTATGTTATCACCTGCCGCTCCTAGGTTTGGCTTTGGCTTTCCGCTTAGTTCCTTCATGGTTGCACAATGGTTGCAGCAGTTCCAGACATCACATCTGAAAAGAAGCCATCCCTCTCTTTGAATTAGTATTTGATTTGACTGTAAATGACAGAAAACCCAGAGTAACAGTGGCTCAGGTGTGACTTCTTTTTTTGTTCTTCCACACATGGTCTCCATTCCTAAGGTCATCTACTATCCCAAGTTGTTATTTTACCTCTAGCTATCACATCCACCTTTCACCTAGAAGAATAAAGGAAACAAGAAAGAGTAGGTAAAGGGCACATGTCAGTTTCTAATAAGAAAGATTCTCAGGAGTTGGCACATCACTTTTCTGCCTTTATCCTCCCTTTCTTCCCTCCTCCCGCTCTCTCTTGCTGTGTCTGTCTGTCTCTCAAGTAAATAAATAAAAGCTTTAAAAAAAGTTCATTTGATTTAAGTTCTGAATATCAAAATTTTTTGCATTCAGAATGCAGGATTAGACAAGCTTCCCAGGAAAACTATAACTGTACCTTATTTAGGGTGAATGAGGAGGACCCCCGAGGAGTATAAAACAGAGAAACAAGTTGGCCTTTAGAATTTAGGTCCTTTTGATTAGTCATGTGCACCTTTCTATTTTTTTTTTTTTCTGGCCACACATGAACTTTTTTGGAAGGAAGGAACCAACATATGAAAAAAGATGAAATGAAAAAGAAAAAGGAGGGAAGACAATAGCAATGAATGAAAACAGGTGAGAAAGAAACAAAAAGAGGGCATGTATATGAGAGGGAGGGAAGGAAGGGGCTGTGTGGTTTTGTCACTATTTTGTTTCTATGGTAATGAAGCAAAATTGGGCTGATGCTGCTCTATTGATTTTGTTTTGAATGAAGAACCAATATGTGCAAGCAGAGTGACAAATTAAGTCTTCAGTAAACCAAAGGGACAGCCCACTATATTTCTCTAAAAATTCAATATAAGAACTCCTACGTTCTTTTGAAATAATAAAATCTAAAGAAGATTCTGTAGACTTGTACAAAAAATTGAAGTTTCTTCTTAGGAATTAATAGTGAATGAAAGCTTCTCAATTATAAAATATAAGCTAACCATAGAAAAAAATTTAAATACATAAAAGAACAAAGCAGATTATTAAAAAAGACACCTGATCTTGCCTGTTAATGTTTCCATGTATAGCTCTTTAGTCTTTTTATTTATATGCTTTTGCCAGTTGGGATCACATTTTATTATTGCCTGTAGAATGTTTAAGTTAATTCCAGTTTTTTACTGTCTTACTCAGCTTGGGCTGCTATAACAAATTACCATAGACAGGATGGCTTAAAAAACAATTATTTATTATTTCTCACTGTTCTGGAGGTTGGAAAGTCCAAGGTCAAAATGGCGGCAGACACAGTGTCTGGTGGGAGCCTTCTCCCTTCTCGTAAGGGCTCAGTCCTTATGACCTAATCACCTCCCAAAGATGCCACCTCCAAATACTGTTGCAGTGTGTATGGATTGGGGCTTCAACATTTGAATTTTGGAAAGACAAACATTCAGTCTGATTACAAATAAGATTGTACATACTGTTACATATAAGATTTCAAAGAAGACACTTTACATACTTTTTTACATCTCCATAAAGTACCTAGAACTATTCTTTTATTTTTACTATTTTTTTACTATTTACTATTTTTTACTATTTACTTTTTTTACTATTTTTTATTTTTACTATTCTTTTATTTTTACTATATATTTTTACTATTTATTTATACTATTTTTAGCCATTGAACAGATAGGAATTCCTATTATCATTAATCACCACACATTGTTTAGTGTGGTCTATAACTACCTTGACTTATCAACTGGGGCTCCTTTCAAGTATTATAGAAGGTACCCTGCAGGGGTCCTGTCCAAGAGGATGGCTGGAGGGTTAGCAAGCCTTCTGCTAGAGGGTCCCAGAAGTGGCATCTACTTCTCTATGGCTTTCAGAGCTGAGTTTTGTACAACTTACGTCCACCTATGCAGTCAGAATTTGGAGATGGCAACTCATATAACTAAACTCACAGCAGAGATGGCCAAATTAATAGAAAATTTCCAATTTTCTATGAGAAATATGATTGCAGGAAGATGGTGCATTTTCTTTTTTCTTTTCTTTTTTTAAAGATTTTATTTATTTATTTGACAAACAGAGATCACAAGTAGGCAGAGAGGCAGACAGAGAGAGAGGAGGAAGCAGGCCCTCCGCTGAGCAGAGAGCCAGATGAGGGGCTCGATCCCAGGACCCTGGGATCCTGACCTGAGCTGAAGGCAGAGGCTTTAACCCACTGAGCCACCCAGGTGCCCCAAAGATGGTGCATTTTCATCCGCAAAACTAGTACATTCTCTTCTTATAGTCAAACAACAACTACTAACAAGAAACTCAGAGGTCACTAATGCACAGAATCAGGTAAAATGTTAGTGTATACGGAGCGTTGTTATTCAGAGAGGTCACTCTCTTTCATAAACAGTTCATACACTCTATCTCTAGTTCTGGCGCCATATAATTCACTACCCTTTTCTAAACACAATTCCAGATGACCTTGATTGGAATTGTGGGGGTTCCTAATGTCCGGGATG